>NC_053120.1:4415613-4690613 GCF_010015445.1 Perca fluviatilis
TATGCATCCTTTTAGCACGACTCTTTGCGGAGAAACTCAGATTTACAGATCTGTCGATTAAATCAACCAATCGATTAGTCGATACGATTGTATGAGTGTTAGTCGACTAAGAATTACTGAAAACATCGGAAAAAGCGACAAAAACGTCAACTTTTATTGTGAAATATTGCACCTTCAGAATAATAAGTGAAGGAAAAAATGCAGAGAAAGTAATTGCCATGTTGTTGTTTTTTTATTTACAGTACAAACAATCATTTTCTCCCCCTGACTTTGAACAGAACAGGGTGAGTTTGTTGTCGTGCGATGTCACGCCTCTCTGCTGGGTTTTAAGCGTAGTTTTTCTTTGGTTTCTGCGCCTGCAGCCGGAGAGACTCCAGACGCCCGAGCCCCACAGACGCCGCGACGCTTACCGGGACAGCGACAGACCTCGCCGCTCTCCGTCACCTCGTTACAGACGCAGTCGCTCGCCCAGACGGTTTGTGTCTCGCTCACCCAAAATAAGACATGTCTACCTTTTTTTTGTGTGTAAGAAATCGTGAACTAAAAGCTCTTATTTTGTTCCCCAGGAGGAGCAGATCTCCAAAGAGACGAAGGTATGTTTTGCTCTTATCTGAAATCCTTTTGGCGCCTTTTTTTTTTTAATTTTTTTTTTTAAATACAATCAGGGCTCATACGTTTTGGAAAAAAAACCTGGAAAAGTTATGGAATTTGAAAAATGCAAATTCCAGGCCTGGAAAGGTTTTGGAAACATAAAAAGACCCAGAAAGTTTTTGGAGAACTATAATAATCAGTCCCTCCAGAAAAACGTGATTATGCGATCGCATAATTCAACGCATAATCAGCCAAAGTCTGCATATTTATGCGGGGGGGGGGGGGCGCATATTTTCAAATATGCCGCACTTTCGCCGCATAAATTGCCGATTTCCGTGCAAAATATGTGGCGCATGATTTCATAATCAACGCATTTTCGTTGCAAAAAAGTCCCATAATATATATTAGCAGAAAGTTGAAAAAATGTTGCGTTTACTTCACACAAGAGCAGCCATTTTCCCCTGTTGCCATGGGAACGTTATGAAGTGACGTCATTACGTGAACATCATCGAAAAGCAGGTGTTGGGGGTTGAATCTGACATGTTGTACTCTGAGTCTCTTAAGTTGGTATATCTACTCAAATTTCTTTAAGTGCTCCTGCTGTATATTATTATTATTTTAGCTATATATATATATATATATATATATATATATATATATATATATTTTATATATTTTATGTTAACAATTTTTGAAAGTCTGTCTCTTTTGTATCTTTTATTTCCCTCTGTTTAGACTATTCCCTCTGTTTTTACTTTAATATTATATTATTTGTATATATTTTTGTATCTTATTTGTTTACTTTATTGCAATGACTGAATATCTGTAAACCTTTTTTGGAAATTAAGTTTTAAAAAAGCAGGGTGTTGGGGGGGGAGAATCACTTGTTGGAGGAATCACAGTTTTTTCTCTTTTTCATCAAACTGCATTTTTTGCAAGTTCCCGCAATTTCATCGCATAAAATTGCATAAATATCATTGATAGCATATTCCATCAGCATTTCTTAAGAAAACGTGCCGCATAATCAAGGATTTTTGCCCGCAACAATCACAAAAAAACTGGAAGGACTGAAAAATATCTGATTAATAAATGTCTTTTCACGTTGTCTTAACCTCAGCGTTGTATTCAGGGAGCGATATGATGAATCCATCTATGAACCACAGACATTATCATTCATGTTATAGTTAAACGTCTGAGGGGAAACTGTAACACAGATTAGTATTCTTATTGTATAATGTCGACTGACATTTTCAGGAACACACAGTCATGGAAATTTGCCAAAAAGTCATGGAAAAGTACTGGTTAAAATGTGTGTTTTTCTTTTATCTGAAATCCTTTTGCCGCCTTTTTTAAAATACAATACTCGTAGCTCATTGGTGTGTTTTTTTTTGTTGCGTGTTCTGACGTAGCCCGTCACCGCGGAGAGACCGCCATCGCAGCAAGAGCCCTCGCCGCCATCGAAGCCGCTCCCGAGACAGACGCCACCGCTCCAAATCCCCAGGTAGGCTCCAGTGCAGAGGTCCTCGAACGCACCGCTCAAAGGTCCCCATCTGTGTCAGATTTGACCCATTTTCAAAAAGGTTTTTATATCAGGAATTTGGGTTTTCTTTGAACAAAACTGTCCAAAAACATAACGTGGATGGTTCCATACAACCGTTAGTCTTCACAAGTAAAATAAATGATCAGATCACTGCTTTCATTTAATTTGGGTGATTTATTCAATTTTATAGCATTGGGGGAAAAAAAAAATGATCAAAGAAAGTTGGAAAAAAGTGACAAAAAAACAACAGAAATGCAGAAAAATCAACAAAAACATCAACAATAACCATTCAAAATTTGTGACAAAAAAACTGGAAAGAAAAGTGACAAAAACATCGGAAAAAGTGACAGGATTTTTTTTTGAAAAAAAAGTGAGAAAAACGTCACCTAAAAAAAAAGTTTCAATTAAAAATTTTGACCCAGAAAATAACCAGAGTTGCCTGATCGATGGGAAGACAACACAAGGGTTAATGTTAAGAGTGACATGGTTCACTTGTGCTGTGGAGGATGAAATGTGTTTTTAATGATGATGTAGAAAAAGAGGAAATGGATCCTGACTGTAAATGATGACTTGGTGATTGTTTTGGTATTAATTCTGTGGTTATTTCAAACCGTGCAGGTCACCACCGGAGCCACAGACATCGCAGCCACTCAAAGTCCCCAGAGAGGTGAGCGAGTCCCTCACACACTCACACATTTCTTTTAGAAAATATTCCCAAATAATCTGCACACGTGAGGCTGGGAATCATGTGAAGTTTTTAGAAAACTGTCCTCCCCCTCAAACTCTGCAAAATGCTTTTTTTAATTTAACTAAAAGAAGCCAAAGTTACTGAATGTTGTCTGAACTTAAGCAGCTGAACAATACGTTTGTTATTCGTCAAAATGTCTAAAGAAATATTTTACGAATCGGACTAATTCTATGCTTATGCTTTTCGGACACTTTTCTCCCTACTTTTTGTAGCTTTATTTTGACGGTTTTTTTTAAAGCTTTTCGGACACTTTTGTCCCTACTTTTTGTAGCTTTATTTTTACGTTTTTTTATGCTTTTCGGACGCTTTTCTCCCTACTTTTTGTAGCTTTATTTTGACGTTTTTTTTTAATGCTTTTCGGACACTTTTCTCCCTACTTTTTGTAGCTTTATTTTTACGTTTTTTTTAATGCTTTTCGGACTCTTTTCTCCCTACTTTTTGTAGCATTTTTTCAACGTTTTTTTGATGCTTTTCGAACACCTTTGTCCCTATTTTCCTACGATTTTGTCCCTTTATTTTTACGTCTTTTTGTCGCTTTTCTGACTTTTTTTTTCTCCTAAATTTTTTGTAGCTTTATTTCTACGTTTTCTGACTCTTTTGTTCCTTTTTTTTCCTACGTTTTTGTTGGTTTTTTTGTCGCTGTTACTGACACATTTGTCCCTTTTTTTTTTTTTTTTAAGTTTTTCTTGCTTTATTTTCTACGCTTTTCTCACTTCTGATGTTTTTTTATTTGTACGGTTTGTCGTGCCGTCTCAGATACATTTTAGTCTGAACCGTAACAATCTTCCCCACAAAGTCTGTTGCCGTTTTCTGGAGCTTTTTATCGTATCAAACGATCAGCAGATGGCACTTGGCTCAGTCTTATGTAGAAAAGTCATTCTCTCAACAACCATTTATTAAATTATTTCCCTTCTTTCCCATCACAGGAGTTCAAAAAAGAGTCACAAGAAGAGTCGAAGAGGAAACGAGTGATCTCACGTCTACTTTTATATCTTGTCCTCCTTTTTTTGTACCTTCGATCTGTCAGATCTTTGTTTCTTTTACAAGTAATTTCAGTTGTAGATTTCGGCCCACTGACCTGTCTGTAAGTTATTACGATGTAAAGGTTCCAGCAGTGTTTCATGTCCGGTATCTAATCACTCTCAAACCCTCTGAGAGACAATAATCTAATATAATAGGGATGCACCGAATCCAGATTTTTGGGGTTCGGCCTCCTCCCATCCTCAGTCCACTAACACAGTAAACACATGAATGAAGTAAACAACGTCCACTGCCTCTAAAATAGTTAAATGTAACAACTTAATGTTGAGTTTGCGCTCTTTTTCACATCGTAGGAAAGCACATCGCTATCGCCAGATGGCGAGTGACAATTTTGTTTGGCAAATTTTTCGCTAACCAGTGTATGATGAAGGCATGTTGGGGGGTGGTGGGAGGGGGTGAAATTAGAAAGCTAACGTTAGCTAACGAGCAGCAGCCGGCCGTTCGGTCGCTCCGCTCCCACTGCCGAGAGAACAGCTGACAGCCCGGGAGAGACACGGTCTGGTTAACACCAGTTTGTAGCTGTGACCCATGAACCCAGTAAACACATGAATAAAGTAAACAGGGACTGTCCTTCCTTTGCCGTACCTGACGTTGCTGCATTCTGGCTGCTGTCTGGAGATTCCTTCGTGCACAACTCGTATTCTTTCAGATGTTTCAGACCAGATGTTGTAACAGCGGCCATGTTGTGTATAGTTTAGGGTCCTCGCCACCACCAGACCAATCAACATTGCAAACTGAACATGTAGCTGGACTTGAATGGTCTTCTTTAGACTGAAAGTTCTGCCAAACAACAACTTGTTCTGCTCACCAGTTCCATGTCCACTTCCTCACAGCCTGCTGCATTGAACGCTCCACCTACGTAAACACCTTCCCGTAATCAACGGCGCTGTCGTTACGGCGACCACGAATGCTTAAAGCGCTTTTTTCCCAATAAAAACCCCCCCCCCTATGAGGGGGGAGGGAAAAGTTGGGGGTGGGTTTTTTTTTAACTTTTGGATCTGTGTAAATGTAGAAAATGTTTCTGTATGTTGAGAGTTTGTCAAAGAAATAAAGACCCTGATCCATGAAGTTGTGTTTTTAGAAGTTTGTTTGAAGACGAGGAACCACAGCTCGGGATCGATGCTTCTGGGATTTTATTGACAAGAAACTTTTATCATGTGATATCATGCTAAAAAATTACAGCCGTGTTTTCATGTTTCAGTATGTAAAGGTAATGTGTTAGCCCTCCGGTTGTCCTTCTGGGTCACAATTGCAAATTAACTTTTTTTTTAAAAGATTTTTTTTTTTTTTGGGCTTTTCCCTTTATTATAGTGACAGTGGATAGACATGAAAGGGGGAGAGAGATAGGGGATGACACGCAGCAAAGGGCCATAGGTCAGATTCGAACCCGCACCGCTGCAGGACTGAGCCAACATGGGGCGAACGCTCGTGCTGGGTGAGCTAGAGGTCGCCCCGCAAATTAACTTGACTCTTTATCCAATGTTTTTGACACTTTTTGAAACGTTTTTGTCGCTCTATTTAAATACATGGTCAATAAACATAATGACATAAATGACCTAATACCAATTTTTTGGTTTTAAAAAAACAACTTGTTGATTAATTTGACTGATAGTCAAGATCAGAGGATGTTGAGTGGATCGCAGTTTATTTCAAATGCTATAAAACTGAGAAATCTACACCCACAATTCAATGAAAGAAATCATTAGCCTGCCATGAATGTTACATGGCTTCCATACAATGTACATCCACGCATTCATGTTATTTTTGGGGCTATTTGATTCAAAGAAACCTATCATTCCGATATTAAAAATGGGTCAAATTTGACCCAGAGGACAACACAAGGGTTACAAATGTGTTCATAGAGAAGGATATAATTTAACATGACTCTAATAAAGTTCTCCAATAATAAATAGATCATGAAATCATCTTAACTTTGGTTTAAATTCAAGGAAAAAAATGACTTTCAGCTTATACATCACATTATCAATCAAGAGTTTTATATTTGTTACAGAAATCAAAGCACATTTCAGAGAGTATTGTCTTCTAAAGACAAAAACCACTAAAATAGGGCTGTGTGAAATACAAAAATCTTAGAAATGTGGGACCATTGGGCTGTGGGAACACAGGCACGCTCCCTTCTGAATAAGGTGTTGCTGCTTCTGGACCAGCAGACCAACAGAAGGAAACAGGTTTTCCTGATGTGTAATCAATTTCTGGATTAAGAACCAGTGCTTTTAAAAACACTATGGCTCTTGCAGGTTTGCCAGGAAGACCTCTATTTCTCTCCACATGTGGCTCCTGCCTCTGTTCTTCTTCAGAGTTGTGATGCTGTTCTCACGATAGAAGGATTGATGCGTTATCGCTGCTGCATTCATGTGATTTCGTGTTGATTTGTCGTACTGTCGGTTGTAGTATAAATGTTTTGCATAGTTGTTGTAGAGCATCTGTTTGTCTGCAGGTTCCAGATCTCTTTCTAGCAGTTCCTGGTATATCTGCTCAGCTTTAACCTGGTTGTTATTAAACTGTTTATAAATATTTGCAAGGTATATTTTCCTAATGAATGAAGAATGAGGGTAAAGAGCAATCACCTCTTCATGGAGACTGATTGCTCTGTCTATCACGCTTTGCTCTGGGCGACTGTCCCTGAAAAAAGTGAGCTTCCATTTGTAGCAGAGTGCAGCACACCTCTTTAAATAACGCTCATCTGGATGGGTTCTCAGAGTCTCCTCTACAAATTTAATGGCCTCATCAATAGATAGATAGCAACTGTAAACTTTTAGTAATGGTCTAATACCACTGTAGCTGCTCACAGGATTTTTCAACATCTTTTTGGCTAACTCACATGCTTCCTCTTCGATTTTTTCTCCTCTCTTAGCACATTGGTTTAAGTAGTAAACAGCGAGGTACAAGTTCTCTGGATCCTGTTCCTTGGCGAGTCTCATTTTCTCCAGAAGGTCAGCCTCCACCACTGTCTCGCTGTGACTAGAAGCATACATTAGGGCTAAGACGTAGCTGGTGTTCCACTCCACCATGTCCGGCTGCATGCTGATGGCTCTCTGGAAGTAATCTGCAGCCTGCTTTTTGTCAGGGCTGAACTTCATCAGGGTCCAGCCTTTCTCAGCGTAGATCTCTGGATGGAGCTGGTCCTGGGATGGAGATGGGTATTTATTCATCAGGGCGTTGACCTTTGACAGGTAAGCCTGACTCTCTGCTTGGTCTCCCAGGTGGTGGTGCAGCCACGCCAGGTTCCCGTAGTTCACCACCAACCAGGGACCCTCATCTGCGTTTCTTATCTTGCTGAAGGCCTCTGCAGCCTTGTTGAAGAAACTCTGGGCGTCTTCGGTGAACCCCAGCTTGTACTGAACGAACCCCCGCAGGTTGTAAATGTGACCCAGCCAGCTGTTCCCCTCCTCGGTGCCGATGTCCTCCAGGTTGTCCTTCCGACGTAAAAGTAGGGACTCGCTGGGGTCCAGATCCCAGGTGAAGTGGCACTGCAGGGCCTCCAGTCTGGACTCCAGTGTTGTTTGATTCTGAGCAGCACTGATGGAGAATAAAAATTATTATTAAAACATATCAGCCAAAGATCAGCTTTCCCAAAAGAGGCTGAGCAGAGTGATACCCTGATAATTGGAGCACATCCTCCAGTCCCCATTTTTTGAATAAGGAAAGAACAGAAGAATTAAAGCTTGAAAGGAATTAAGACAAAATATTGAGGAAAAGACAGAGGGAAGGACAGATGGGAATGGGATGAGAAATAAGGAAACATGGCAGAAAGAGGCAAGGAAAAAAAAACAGGAGGAAGGATTTGAGGAAATGAGGAAAAGATAAATAGGAACGAAGACAGGAAGTAAGGAATTAGTAAAGAACGGAAGAAAGACAACTGAAAGCAGCCACTGAGGAAACACATTACACATCATTCATTCATTAAATCAAATTATAGTAATAATATAGTCAACTTATATTTAGCTCTAACACACATAAATACCCCACAGGACATGCCAGAGGTCTTTTCAAAGTTCCTAGATCCCGACCACAATCAATGCAACGTACAGTATTGTATCGAGCGATGGTTGCATGGAACTCACTTCCAGCTGAGATTGCTAAAGCGCACAATGAATCAAGCTTTAAAGGTCCCATGGTATGGTGCTCTTTGGATGCTTTTATATAGGCCTTAGTGGTCCCCTAATACTGTATCTGAAGTCTCTTTTATATAGACCTTAGTGGTCCCCTAATACTGTATCTGAAGTCTCTTTTATATAGACCTTAGTGGTCCCCTAATACTGTATCTGAAGTCTCTTTCCCGAAATTAAGCCTTGGTGCAGAATTACACCCACTAGAGCCAGTCCCACAATGAGCTTTCCTTAGGATGTGCCATTTCTGTGTCTGTAGCTATTGAGGAGGAGAGGGGGGGGGCAAGGTGGAGGGGGTGTGGCCTTGACCAACTGCCACTTTGCTCGTTTGAAAGCCATGATGTCTCTCTCTCTCTCATGGGTGGGCCAAATTCTCTGGGTGGGCAAAGCAGAGAAAGGGTAGGTAACCTTGCTCCTTATGACCTCATAAGGAGAAGACTCCTGATTGGTCCATCTGAGCTTTCATTTTCTCAAAGGCAGAGCAGGATACCCAGGGCTCGGTTTACACCTATCACCATTTCTAGCCACTGGGGGACCATAGGCAGGCTGGGGGAACTCATATTAATGTTAAAAAACCTCATAAAGTGAAATTGTCATGCCATGGGACCTTTAAAAAACAAGTAAAGGAACATCTAAGGGCCCTATGCTTGTAACCATATTTTGTAACTACTTTTGTACTTTTTACGATAGGAATATTTATATGTATACAAAGATGTTGTATTATTGAACTTTTCTATATTCAGTGCTTATGTAATTAGAGTAATATTTATAAGAGTATATGAAGAGGAATATGTATAGTTATATTTGCAAGAAAGAATAATGCTAGTTGTACTGCTCTTATTGTTATACCATGTGGCTGTTTTGTCTGAAAACGTCTTAACTGTTGTAATCTTTTATGTTTTCAGTAGCTGATGTTCTGCAGCAGCTAATGGTAATCCTAATAAAATAATAAATCAAAATAAAATACATGTATTTTGCATAACCTCCAATTTCTCTACCAGGATTATATTTCTGGTAAAACGAAAATACAATTTTGAAAATCCCTGTGGCCCTGCAGAAGCAACAGTCATTTCTAAAAGAAACTTAAGGAAGCAAAGTTCCAGCGCCAGCCAAGTCGTTGTCAACTTTTACAGACGAGTAACCGCAGTAAATAAAGATGGAGCAATACAAATAGTGTGGTTTAGTTTCTTGTGTAGCATAAAAGGACTACAACTTGTTTTTAATTGTGAAACTCTGTACTGTTTGACTCTGAGCATCACTGAATGAGAATAAAAATGTTTTTTTTTTTTTTATTAAAAATTTGTATTCATATTTTTAACAGTATACAAAAAACGAACCCCCCATTCGTCATCACCACTTACCCAGACAAAAATCACGAAAAGATGACATAGTAACCCTAACGCAACAGAATAACAACAAAATAGACCGTTAACTGTAAACTAAATAAACATGTATGTGACAACCAGTGGAGTTTTAAGAAGTTAAGTATAAGAACAAAATAGGGATGGAATAAAAACATCAACATTGAATTGTAGGATCCATAATGTTAATATTTCAGGCTCTGGGGCTCAATAATAAGATGTTAAATAAATCATTATGATTCTCTGTATATATTAAATGCAGCAGCAGCTCCTCACCTCATCATTCAGCTGTTTCCTCGACTCAGTAGTTCTCTAAATATTCGGCTGGTTTCTGCTCTTGATGCTGCTTTGGGTCCGCTGGTATAAAGTCAGTGATGTCCAACTTCTGCCTCGCTGTAAATGATGAGATGTTGTTGAAGCACGCAGCTTTAAATAGTCACGCTGAAGTCGGAGGGGATGGCTGAGGTGGGGCATTTAAAGTATAAAGTCGTATTACTACTTCAGTCTTATCTCACCTTGGCTGTCGTTTCCCAAGAATGGAAACCTGCAGCCAAATATCTGAAAGAAATCACGACAAACTTTGTGATTATACAGTAGCTTCTTCTTGAAGAGTAAGATGACTCACTGAGTTTCAAACAGTGAAATATTCAAAGCCAAGGTGCCACGTTTTTATGGCTGACCTTTGTACGAGATGTAGTGGTATGAAGACCTGATATTGGACTCATTATGTAAGACTTTCTGGAGTGATTGGGTTTATCTTACTGGCAGCGGCACTAATCATAGACTAATAACCTTTTCATTATGACATTTGTATCTCTGCAATTGTGATTCCTCATAATGCAACTCTGATTGCCCCCCCAACTGCTTTGCCTCTCTGAAGGTTTCTATTTTCTTTACGTATTACGGTTGAGCTTGAGTGGATCAGACAGAATAGTGGCAATATTGCTGCAACTAACAATTATTTTCATTGTCGATTCATCTGCTGATTATTTTCTTGATTAATCAAATAGTTGCTTGGTCTATAAAATGTCAGAAAATGGTGTAAAATGTGTATCAGTGTTTCTAAAAGGCCAAGATGACGTCCTCAAATGTCTTGTTTTGTCCCCAACTCAAAGATATTCAGTTTCCTGTCCCAGAGGAGAGAAGATACTAGAACATATTCACATTTAACAAGTTGACATCACACAAGTTTACCTGTTTTTCCATAAAAAAACGACTAAAACTTATCAGTCGATTATCAAAATACTTGTCAATTCATTTAATAGTTGACAACAAATGGAAAAACACACCCATCAGCGATCCTCAGGAATTGAAACTTTCCAACAGGAAGGGAAGCAAAATGCTGCTTCTCAGCCTGGTTTTTATTTGCTCTTTGTCGTGATTACTTTCAGATATTTGGCTGTAGGTTTCCATTCCTGGGAAATGGTGAGATAAGACTGAAGTAGTAGTTTGACTTTATACGCTAAACGATCCTCCTTAGAGAAGGAGGCTCTCCGAGGCGGGGCGTTTAGCGTATAAACTCCTATTATTGTTGGAAGGTTTCTATTCCTGAGGATCGCTGTTAAGAAACGTGATCTGTTGCTCCTGTAACGTGTAACTACACCCCACAATGACGTCACACGGTCCAGGAGTCCACCTGGGCAAAAGTTAAACATTAAAGACATTACAAGTAAGATTTTAAGGGGCTATTAAGTTACTCTTGTAAACAAACAATCTGTTAGTTCAGACAGACAGCTTTGGTATCAAACTGGTCAACCATTCTACAGCTGCGAAGATGAATCGACTTTGTTGTCAACTATTACATTAATTGATAAGTATTTCTATAATCGACTTATTGATCGCCTGGAAAATGGAGTTGGATTACAGGGCTCTGTCCTAAGCTGGTTTAAATCATACCTGACAGAAATAACTTTCTCTGTAAAACTGGGTACTAAGTCCTCCAGTGGGTATTAAATTCGGCGTCCCCCAAGGATCAGTTCTTGGCCCCATGTTATTCTCCCTATACATGCTGCCCCTTGGTTCTATCCTTGAAAAGCACAACCTAAATTACCACTGCTATGCTGATGATACACAACTGTACTTACCCATCTCCCCTGGTTGCACTTCATCAATTAATACAATTTTTAGCTGTTTGGAGGACATTAAGTCCTGGATGGCAGCAAATTTCCTCCAGTTGAATGACAAGAAAACTGAGATGATTTATTTTTTTTATTTTACAAAAAACCTGAGCAATGCCCTTGGCCCTTGGTCATCAAATTTACAGTGCGAGATCAGAAACCTAGGTGTTCTCTTTGACAGCTCTCTTAATTTTGATAAACAAGTCAGCTCTGTTGTTAAAGGTAGTTTTTACCAGCTTAGAACAGTAGCAAAGTTGAAATACTTTTTTATCTAAGAACGATCTCGAGACAATCACTCATGCCTTTATTACCTCACGTTTAGACTACTGCAATTCACTTTACACTGGCCTAACCCAATATAATTTAAACAGACTCCAATTAGTCCAGAATGCTGCTGCAAGACTCCTCACTGGCACCAAAAAGTATGACCACATAACTCCCGTTTTAGCTGAGCTTCATTGGTTGCCAGTGAAATTCAGAATCGATTTTAAAGTTTTACTTTTTGTTTTTAAAGCACTCCATGGTCAAGCCCCTCCGTATATTTCCGATCTCCTGTCTACTTACTCTGCCGCCAGGGCACTCAGGTCCACAACCCAACAACTCCTCGTCATCCCCCGGACACGCCTAAAAACCAGAGGGGACCGAGCCTTCTCTGTAGTACCCCCCAAACTCTGGAATTCCCTCCCACCCCAGATCAAATCATGTAATACAATTGTTAGTTTTAAATCAAATCTGAAAAAGCATTTTTACTCTCTTGCATTTAACTCTCTTTGATTCCTAATTATTTTTTAAGATTCAGAGCTATGAACTGAACTTATCTTTTTCGTATTTTTTTGTATTAACGTTGTGCCATTGTTGTTTTATTCTATTTTACATTATTTAAATTCTACCGTTGCCTATCTATATTCATGGTACCTTGCACATGTGATTATGTATCTTTAAGGCATTCTGTTTCTGCCTTCCCTGTTCTACCTGTAAAGCACTTTGGGTCAACTGTTGTTCGTTTAAATGTGCTATACAAATAAAAAGACTCGACTTGACTCTCTCTTCCTAAAACTAATCAGCTGTTTAGAGGCGTTCACTTTTCAGTAAACCAACCAAAATTGGCCACGAAATTCATGAGCCAGTAACAGCATGACATCCTGCTTTAAATGTCTTCTCTCTGCAGCTGCCAGCTGTCATTTCAGGGAAACGTGCAACCCTCCTCCTCCCCTTCCACCTCCGGTCATCGTCAGCCACGGCACCCTGAGTCCCCTTCTGGCGGACAGCTCCTTCGGTCCGAGCTCGGGCTCCTTCGCCACCATCGCCAGTGTCTAGACTCCATCGGGGGGGGGGGAGATATGTCTTGGCTTCCCTACTGTTTTTAAAAGAATATTTTATAACGATGGAGTCTAATCTCCAAAGACTCTGTACATTTCATATTACGCATATGTACAATAAACCTTTGCATATCTGAAACGAAGTCTCTACTGATTGAATTGAGGACATCATCTTGGCCTTCGGGAAACACTGATCCACATGTTGCACCATTTTCTGACATTTTATAGACCAAGCAACTATTTGATTAATCAAGAAAATAATCCACAGATGAATCGACACTGAAAATAATGGTTAGTTGCAGCAATATTGCCACTATTCTGTCTGATCCACTCAAGCAATCAGAGTTGCATTATGATACAGATGTCATAATGAAAAGGTAATTAGTTAATGATTAGTGCCACTACCAGTAAGATAAACCTCCAGAAAGTCAAACATAATGAGTCTGATATCAGGTCTTCATACCACTACATGTCATACAAAGGTCAGCCATAAAAACGTGGCACCTTGGCTTTGAATATTTCACTGTGTAAAACTCAGTGAGTCATCATATTCTTCAAGAAGAAGCTACTGTATAATCACAAAGTTTGTCGTGATTTCTTTCAGATATTTGGCTGTAGGTTTCCATTCCTGGGAAACGACAGCCAAGGTGAGATAAGACTGAAGTAGTAATAAGACTTTATACGTTAAATGCCCCACCTCTGACATCCGCTCTGACCTCAGCATGACTATTTAAAGCTGCGTGCTCCAACAACATCTCATCATTTACAGCAAAGCAGAAGTTGGACATCACTGACTTTATACCAGCGGACCCAAAGCAGCATCAAGAGCAGAAACCAGCCCAATATTTAGAGAACTACTGAGTCGAGGAAACAGCTGAATGATGAGGTGAGGAGCTGCTGCTACATTTCATATATAAAGAGAATCATTATGATTTATTTAACATGTTATTATTGAGCCCCAGAGCCTAAAATATTAACATTATGGATCCTACAAGTCAATGTTGATGGTTTCATTCCATCTCTATTTTCTTCTTACACTTAACTCCTTAAAACGCCACTGGTTGTCACATATATATGTTTATTTAGTTTACAGTTAACCCTTAGTTGCATGACCCACCCATACCTACACTCTTCCATGAGTGGGGTCAAAAATGACCCCAATTAGAATGCGTTTTATGCGTAAAAGTCAAAAAACTACTATTTACTTAATACAATATCACACACACACACACACACACACACACACACACCCACACACACACACACACACACACACACACCTCATGATTGTGCTCAAGAGGATATTTACATAGTGTGCATGTCTAAGGGCAACACAGTCTCACAGACGTTCGGGAAATGTTCACGTTATTTTTAATCTATTGATTCGTGTACACCAGGGGTGTCAAACTCATTTTCCCAGAGGGCCACACTGGAAAAAGAGAATCGCACCGAGGGCCAGACATGGAGAGTTTATTGGCGTGCTTTTGTTACTGCATGTCACTTTTTTTAAATAAATTTCGTAGCTTTTTTCTTCATTTTTGTTGGTTTTGTTCCCACTTTTTTGTGGCTTTCTCAGTCATTTGTCATGTTTTTGTAAATTTGTTGCCTTTTCCGACATTTTTGTACGCTTTTTGTCGCATTTTTGTTGACATGAAGTCTACAAAAGTCCTCAAAAAGAGTTCCTTAGCCATCGTAGAATTTAGAAAATCAAGCAAAACAATGATTACATTTCTTTTAACAACAACCTGTTTTCTCAGCCTGAATATTAAAACTCTCTCTGCTGCTTCTGGGTCTCAGAGTCGGCAAATCTGCCATATGTCTGCTTTGAATGTCAGGTAATTACAGTTTAAAAAACACTTTCCTGTGTTTTTGGTTTGGCGCACAACTAGGAGGACCAAAATTTATTGTGAACCCAAATTGATATACGGGCCGGATCTAAACCTGCAACGGGCCAGATTGTTTATTTCGTGTTGCTGAGAACGTCATTTATTCGTATGGTCAGCACATAATGGGAAGCATCTATACGGAAGTTGGGTTTCGGAAAAGAAGCACGGTGAAAGGACACGCCACACGCCAGGACCCGATCCCAGGTCTCTGGGACGCCAACGCCCCACAACAACGGGATAGTTGGGGTTTACACCGGGACGCGAACTCCGGTCTCCGGGGTGAAAGTCCTGAGTTGTTTGACCCATCCACCACCCCAACCAACCTCCCTACGCGGATTTTCGGCATTTCATACTACTCGGTACTGTAATCGTGCTGTGATCACGAAATATGCTTCCCAATGAAATTCATTAGTTTAAAAATCGTCCTCACCAACACGAAAAAAATTAGAAAAACGTGTCCTTGTTCATCCATAGATTAAATAACGTGACCATTTCACGAACTAATGAGAAGTGCTGTAAATGCTACCAGGTTTAGAGCCACTACTAAAAATAATAAATCATATTGAAATCGTTTTTGCTCTACTGAAAGCACATGAAATCTTGCAAAACTTGATTGTCTTTATAGCTTGTAACTATTGTTACATTACATAGACTAAACATTTAATTGATTAAAAATAACTAAGTAACAGCCATAATATTTACAGTCTACAGTTGCACCCCAGCTACTGACAGGAAATGTAAACACGCCAATATTTAGTTTTATCAAGGCTGACATCGTGACACATTGTAATTGACTGACACAATGTTGAGCACTGAAATTAATTTTCAACTGGAAATGTCAAAGTGCCAACAGACCGTTCTGACATGTTGGTGGTTACCAGTTAGAAATTATACAACTAATCACATCACTGCCTCTTAAAAAAAACTACTTACTAATAAACAATTCTTCCAACATAAACTTCAAAGTATTTGTATAACTTAACTCATGGTAAGGGAATTAAGGTAAAGTAAAGTTAACAGGAAGGGATTTTGGTAAGCACTGTTTCAAATAAGAATACACTAATGCACTAGCAGTGATCAGATCAGTGATTGGTAGAGTATTAAAAATAATATTAACATTTAATAAAAATAACCTTCATGGAGGTAAGACTGCTGGCATTAGATGTGTGGATCAACAGTAAATGTATACCTGACAGTCACAGTTGATCAAAATCAAAGGCTTTTAACCTTTGAAATTCCATAGAAAATGCTTGGGGTCATTTTTGACGGTTCTGTCTATTTTGTTGTTAATCTGTTGTGTTAGGGTTACTATGTCATCTTTTCTTAATTTTTGTCTGGGTGGGTGGTGATGACGAATGGGGGGAGGGGTTGTTTTTTTGTATACTGTTAAAAAATGAATGAAAATAGTTAATTAATAAAAAAATTTACTTATTTTTAATCTCATTCAGTGCAACTCAGAGTCAAACAACACTGGAGGCCCTGCACTGCCACTTCACCTGGGGTTAATGTATGATTTTAGACAAAACAACACAGGGCAGGAGGCTGACATTTTGGAGAAAATGAGAATCGCCAAGGAACAGGATCCAGAGAACTTGTTCCTCGCTGTTTACTACCTTGAGCAATGTGCAAAGAAAGGAGAGAGAATCAAAGATGAAGCACGTGAGTTAGCCACAAAGGTTTTGAGAAATCCTGTCAGCAGCTACAGTGGTATTAGACCATTATTAGGGGTTTACATGAAACATGTATCTATTGATGAAGCCATTGATTTGGCAGAGGAGGCTCTGGAAAAACATCCAGATAAACGTTATCTGAAGAAATGTCTCGCACACTGCTACAAATGGAAGATCTTCAGGGAAAGCCCAGAGCAAAGCTTGATAGACAGAGCAATCAGTCTCCATGAGGAAGTGATTTCTCTTTACCCTTATTCTTCATTTGTGAAGAAAATTAACCTTGCAAAGATATACGCAAAGGTAAACAGCCAGGATAAAGCTGATCAGATATACCAGGAACTGTTAAAAAGACATCTGGAACCTGTAGACAAGCAGATGCTCTACAACAGCTATGCAAAATATTTACACTTCCATCGACAAGACAGTGAAGGGTCACTACGATATCACATGAAGGTGGTGAAGATACCGCAAATAAGTATCTATCGGGAGAACAGCATCACAAACCTGAAGAAGATTAGAGACAAAGACAGGAGCCACATGTGTAGAGAAATAGAGGAGTTTCTGGAAAACCTGCAAGAGCCATTATAGTGTTTTTCACATTCGCCCAAAGCAAAGCGTGATAGACAGAGCCATCAGTCTCCATAAAGAGGTGATTGCTCTTTACCCTCTTTCTTTCCTTATGAAGAAAATAGAACATGCAAATATATATGCAAAGTTAAATTACAGCCAGGAAAAAGCGTAGCAGATATACCAGGAACTGATCTGGAACCTGCAGACAAACAGATGGTTTATAAGACTTCTATGCAAAATATTTAAAGCGCCCATATTCTGCTCATTTTCAGGTTCATAATTGTATTTTAAGGTTGTACCAGAATAGGTTTACATGGTTTCATTTTCAAAAAACACCATATTTTTGTTGTACTGCACAGCTCTCTCAGATCCTCTTTTCACCTGGTTTTTGTTTTAGCTACAGAGTGAGACCTCTTTTCATCTTCTTCTTCTGTACTATCTTTGATTGCACTCGCACATGCTCAGTAGCTCAGATGTAGAGCATGTCAGCTAGCTAACTCTAGAGACAGTAAAAGAAAGGCTGTTTCTCCAACTTCAGTCAGTTACAAGGCAGGATCAGCTGGGAGACTTCTAAATGAGGGCGCACATGTAAGTAGTTCTTTTGTAGATTATGGTGAACTTGTGTGTGTTGTAGAAGTGCTTTGCTATTGAGAACGACGTAGCATGCTAGCATTAGCGTTAGCATTAGCGTTAGCATGCTAACGCTAACGCTACGAGCTAACGGTTGTGGCTAGCGAGCTCATTTCGGACTGTGACGTCACAGTCCGTGCCGATTTTGACCAGCTCACTAGGAGACTGAAGGCAGGACACATTCAGAAACTGTATCTCACTCAAAACACCATGGATGGATGTTTGTATGTGTGGAAGCACCAGAGACACAAAAGAGCACCCCAAATACCAGAAAAAGTGTTTTTTTCATAATATGGGCACTTTAAACTGTAATCGACACGAGTACCAAAGGGTCAATACTTGAAGCAGTAGTACAACATCGATCCTCCTGTCGTTGGAACAGCATCACAACTCTGAAAAAGATTAAAGACAGAGACAAAAGCCCAATGTGTAGAGAAATAGAGAAGTTTCTGGAAAACTTGCAAGAGCCATAGTGATTTTAAAAGCACTGGTTCTTAATCCAGATTAAGTGTAGGTACACACATTACATTATATTGATTACAATCATCAGGAAAACCTGTCTCCTTCTGTTGGTCTGCTGGTCCAGAAGCAGCAACACCTTATTCAGAACATGTACGATCAACTCGTTGTTGGTTTTGGTCTTTTCATGGTTATCACAAAGATATCTATGTCTGCGCTTTAGTACAGTTAATAGAAGACAAAGGCTGTTAGTGTTTTTATGTGTGCACCATAGTGTAGCACTTTTAATTTTGTTGTATGTACTTACAATGACAATAAAGTCAATTCTGATTCTGATTAAAATAAAAATAACTTTAACATTGACTCTGAAAACCTGTCAGCAGTAGTACACTAGATCTGTATCAAACAAGCTGAATCATTTAATAACACTGGTCCTTTAAATAACATCCACTGTGGACAGGTTCAGATGTCATTACATGATTAATTCAATCATTTAATTTTGATCACATGGTGTCTTTTCCAAACTTAACTGTTTATTATATTCCTTTTGTGTTGAATGTTTTAATTTTTAAGTTTAAATAAGTACATAATACTCTGTGTATGAAATTTGCTTTGCTGTAAGGAAAATAAACTTAATGTAAAAGTTAATTTGATCTATAACCTGAATACGATCGCCATTTGTAGCCTACACAATACTATTAAATATACATTATATGAACTAAGAAATCCTCTTTATGATTTTTGGTGGTAACCAGTGTTGGTCATCTTACTTTAAAAAAGTTACAGTTACAAATGACTTCTCCGAAAAAGTAATTTGAGTTAGTAACTCAGTTACCACATTGTAAAAGTAATTAGTTACTCAGCAAAGTAACTGTGACGTTATTTTTTATGTTCTATAACACACTCTAAACATTTTAGAGTGTGTGACTACATTTTACATTCAGTGGCACAGTAAATTTGCCCCCTTTTTTTTACACTAAAACGTGGAAATTTCAGTACCTGAGAGCGTGTAAGCACAAAGCTTATCTGTCCTCTCTATAGCGACAGAGAGCGGAGCTCCGGCGCGCACACACACACGCGCAGAGGTGCGGACGGAGCAGACTCGTCGGCTCTGCAGTTTTGTTGAAGTTACAGTGAGTCACGGAAATGCCGATAAAGTGGTTGCAAGTGTGGTTACATTTTTTCAAAACTTCACACAGACAGCGTTTGCTGCGATATTATATTAATATCGAGGCGAAAGCGGTCGCGGGGCTGTTGACGTTATACTGAGTCAAGCAGGCACAACGTTGGTTTCTCTGCCCTGGGGACTGACTGACAGGCTGAAGGCAGCTTGATTTCTACAGCACTTTCAGCAGCAAGGCAATTCAAAGTGTTTTACATGAAACATTAAAGAGCAATTAAAAACGGTCATGATGAAAATAAAACAGGCTAAAAAGAAATGCAAGAATAAAAGTTGAATTCATTGTAATTGTAGGCTGGAGACTAGAGCTGGTATATTTTTTAAATATTTGTACTGTCATGACAGCGATGGTGCTGTCGGTGTACCTTCTATGTTGCTTCAAAAGTGCAAACTAAAATGTGAAACTAAATTTGAAACATCACCTTGTAATTTCTGCATCTATTATCAAAGTGTTCATTAGTAATACAGTGGAAATTAGTATAAATGTGAATATTTGGTTAGCATGTTGTTTTACGGTGTGTGCCCCTAAATTTTGTAGTTGCGCCCCTAAAATTTTCAGTTGGGGGCCACTATGCTCCTAGTGAAAAAAGTTAGTCTGGAGCCTGTTAGCATGTGTTGATGTGAGGTGTTAGCATGTGTTGATGTGAAGTGTTAGCATGTGTCGATGTGAGGTGTTAGCATGTGTTGATGTGAAGTGTTAGCATGTGTTGATGTGAGGTGTTAGCATGTGTTGATGTGAGGTGTTAGCATGTGTTGATGTGAGGTGTTAGCATGTGTTGATGTGAGGTGTTAGCATGTGTTGATGTGAAGTGTTAGCATGTGTTGATGTGAAGTGTTAGCACGTGTTGATGTGAGGTGTTAGCACGTGTTGATGTGAGGTGTTAGCATGTGTTGATGTGAAGTGTTAGCGTGTTGATGTGAGTATGCGTGTTGATGTGAGGTGTTAGCATGTGTTGATGTGAAGTGTTAGCATGTGTTGATGTGAGGTGTTAGCATGTGTTGATGTGAGGTGTTAGCATGTGTTGATGTGAGGTGTTAGCATGTGTTGATGTGAGGGGTTAGCATGTGTTGATGTGTTGATGTGAGCTGTTAGCATGTGTCGATGTGAGGTGTTAGCATGTGTTGATGTGAGGTGTTAGCATGTGTCGATGAGGGGTTAGCATGTGTTGATGTGAGGTGTTAGCTGTGTCGATGTGAGGTGTTAGCATGTGTTGATGTGAGGTGTTAATGTGTTGATGTGAGGTGTTAGCATGTGTTGATGTGAGGTGTTAGCACGTGTTGATGTGAGGTGTTAGCATGTGTTGATGTGGTGTTAGCATGTGTTGATGTGAGGTGTTAGCATGTGTTGATGTGAGGTGTTAGCATGTGTTGATGTGAGGGTTGTTAGCATTGTTGATGTGAGGTGTTAGCATGTGTTGATGTGAGGTGTTAGCATGTGTTGATGTGAAGTGTTAACGTGTTGATGTGAGGTGTTAACGTGTTGATGTGAGGTGTTAGCATGTGTTGATGTGAAGTGTTAGCATGTGTTGATTGAGGTGTTAGTATGTGTTGATGTGAGGTGTTAGCATGTGTTGTGTGGAGTGTTAGCATGTGTTGATGTGAGGTGTTAGCATGTGTTGATGTGAGGTGTTAGCATGTGTTGATTGTGAGGTGTTAGCATGTGTTGATGTGAGGTGTTAGCATGTGTTGATGTAAAGTGTTAGCACGTGTTGATGTGAGGTGTTAGCATGTGTTGATGTGAGGTGTTAGCATGTGTTGATGTGAGGTGTTAGCATGTGTTGATGTGAGGTGTTAGCATGTATTGATGTGTTGATGTGAGCTGTTAGCATGTGTCGATGTGAGGTGTTAGCATGTGTTGATGTGAGGTGTTAGCATGTGTTGATGTGAGGGGTTAGCATGTGTTGATGTGAGGGGTTAGCATGTGTTGATGTGAGGTGTTAGCATGTGTCGATGTGAGGTGTTAGCATGTGTTGATGTGAGGTGTTAGCATGTGTTGATGTGAGGTGTTAGCATGTGTTGATGTGAGGTGTTAGCATGTGTTGATGTGAGGTGTTAGCATGTGTTGATGTGAGGTGTTAGCACGTGTTGATGTGAGGTGTTAGCATGTGTTGATGTGAGGTGTTAGCATGTGTTGATGTGAGGTGTTAGCACGTGTTGATGTGAGGTGTTAGCATTTGTTGATGTGTTGATGTGAGGTGTTAGCACGTGTTGATGTGAGGTGTTAGCACGTGTTGATGTGAGGTGTTAGCATGTGTTGATGTGAGGTGTTAGCATGTGTTGATGTGAGGTGTTAGCATGTGTTGATGTGGAGTGTTAGCATGTGTTGATGTGAGGGGTTAGCATGTGTTGATGTGTTGATGTGAGGTGTTAGCATGTGTTGATGTGAGGGGTTAGCATGTGTTGATGTGAGGGGCTTCATAAGATTCGAGTTACTTCAGGCAGACGTGGATAAAGTATTTTTTTCCTGGCCGTAGCGTGCGTGCTACATAAACATTCTTGCCTTTAATTTCAATGAGCGAGAAGTAGTGCTGGTACTTCCAGTTCGAGAACGCTACCTTTGAATTTCCCTGGCTCGTCGCCATTGTCTCTGTCTTGTGTTTACGGTACAGATCCACTTTTGCGACACGACTGTCGCGTGTTGTCGCGACGTCATACAGCCGCGGTTGATGCTCCACGCCCCTGACCAGCAGCTGATTGGACGAACGCGTGACGTGGGTGTGGCTACTCGAGAATTTCAACAGAGTGTCATGGCGGCTCATTGAGAATACGATCTCGTATTTTACAAAAATAGTTCACCAAAACGTGTTTCTGAAAACATTTTAAGCGAGAAATAGGCCGTGATGCAGTTGCTGAATCTGTCTTCATATCAGATCAACAAAGGTCAGTTTGAAAGATTTTCGTCTACTTCTACTGGATAGTCGCGTTCAACGCGGTTCATTCGCATAAAGCTGGGCATCGGCCAGCTTCTTGACGCGCTACATTTTCTCAAATGTAGCGCCGCCTTCCCGGAAAGCTTTGCGTGCGCGTTGAAGTTGCTTGACGTCACCCATAGGAATAGAGCGGGGCGCGACGCGACAGAAGCATCGCACGGACAAGTGGATCTGCACCGTTAGTGGTAGTCAGAGCGTGCAGTGAGACAGCGTGAGCAGGGCGTCCGCCCACCCAGCCAATCATCATCGCATATGCAACGGTGTCATCATCCCCCTCCCCCTCCCCTGCTCTCCAGGCAGCTGATATGTAGCCAGACACCTCGCGCTTCATTCAACCAAATTGTAGTAACGCGCCACTTTACATTCTCCGTAACGATAACAGCGTTGCAACGATGGGAAAAGTAATTAATTAGATTACTCCGTTACTGAAAAAATAACCCCGTTAGTAACGCCGTTATACTTAAACGCCACTACTCCTAACACTGGCGGTAACTATATATTCTTATACCCTACACATTCAGGACGATGATGGACGTCAATCAACCTACAACTTTGAAAAGCTGCTGCCAAATAGTTTTTTTTTGCTTTCAATTTTAAGCGAACACAGATGAACATTAAACACATACAACTGTATACCAATTATCTCCAATTTTATATGAAAACAGATGAAAAATAATTGAAGCTTTTGTGTATGTAAGTGTGAAGTAACCAAACTTAAGAGAAAATATATTATGACAAAGTGAGTCATACTTTTTTTTCTTAAGTATGTAACTAAGTTTCTTTTTTTGGAAAAAAAAAAAAAAGTTAAAAAATAAAAAAAAATTAAAAAAAAGCCGGCCTCGCCCCCCCTTTCTTTTTTTTTTTTTTGTTTTTTTTTTTGCGTCTTCAACAACATACTTTAGATGCAAAGTTCAATTACAGCCAGGATAAAGCTGAGCAGATATACCAGGAACTGCTAGAAAGAGATCTGGAACCTGCAGACAAACAGATGCTTTACAGCATCTATGCAAAACATTTATACTTTAATCAACAAGACAGAGAAGGGTCACTACGATATCACATGAACGTGGAAGATACCACAAAAATCTATCTATCGGGAGACCAGCATCACAACCCTGAAGAAGCAAAAATACCAAAGCCCAATGTGTAGAGAAATAGAGAAGTTTCTGGCAAACCTCTGTATAAAATGTGCAATAGAAATAAAGTTTGATTGATTGACTAACAGTAAGCAAACTAAAACAGTAGCCTATACTGGCAACCCTGCTGGCATATTGGGTCTGAATATTTCACTGTGGCATCATAACATAGCTTCAAGAAGAAGAACATTTAAACTCATCAACTTAAGAGAAAATATATTATGACAAAGTGAGTCATGCTTATTTAAAGTGTGTTTCTAGGTTTCCATTCCTGGGAAACAAAAGTCAAGGTGAGATAGTAAGAAACAAACTTAACAAGTTGGACCACTTCTCCAAATGCAAACGCCCCGCCTCGGCCATCCGCTCTGACTTTAGCGTGACTATTTAAAGCTGCGGGCTTCAACAACATGTCATCATTTACAGCAAAGCAGAAGTTGGACATCACTGACTTTATACCAGCGGACCCAAAGCAGCATCAAGAGCAGAAACCAGCCGAATATTTAGAGAACTACTGAGTCAAGGAAACAGCTGAATGATGAGGTGAGGAGCTGCTGCTGCATTTAATATATAAAGAGAATCATTATGATTTATTTAACATCTTATTATTGAGCCCTAGAGCCCCAAATGTTAACATTATGGATCCTACAAGTCAATGTTTTTATTCCATCCACAGGGATTTTACTTTATATTACGAGATGAATGCATTTTCACAACAACAGAAAACAGCTCTCTCTAGGCCTACATCATGTGTTGTTTGTGTCTTACAGATGATACATGTTTTTTAATCCACAATGAGCTTGTGCTCAAACTTTAATGTAGGAACCAACATCATCACCAAAACTTAGCTTGTAGCTACTCTTCTTCATCTCCCTTAATACGAACATACACCATGGTCATAGACCTCGATACCCTCTGCTGGTCACACTAGGTATTACAGTTGATTCATTACATATCACACGTTTAGTTTAATCCGTTTTTATTTCGGTTTGGGTTTAATACCTTGGGAGATGCTAATGTCTTTAAGTAGCCTACTATAGATGGGATTGTTATCAGTTTGTTGACTTTGCACAGGCACCTCAGGACTTTGCGGTTGTTCCAGCGGAAAGCCCATTCTGATCTGTTGGACATTGTAGTGTTTCTGCAAAATCAGTTGAACAGATATGTCCATTAACTAATACTATCTATGACGTTACATTAGAAGTATCACGCTAACTTAACCCAGCTGCATTTAATGTTACCTCTCGGTGGTACAGTTGATCACTGAGCCGTGGCCTACTGACAACTAGATATGCCGCCTCCAAAAGATTTTCTATGGTGACTGCAACACGCTTCCGTATAAACCTGCGGATGTTGTGTTACAATTTTTATTTTTATTCTCCATCAGTGCTGCTCAGAGTCAAACACTGGAGTCCAAACTGGAGGCCCTGCAGTGCCACTTCACCTGGAATCTGGAGACCAGCAAGTCCATACTGTTACATCTAAGAGACCACCTGGAGGACATCGGCACCGAGGAGGGGAACAGCTGGCTGGGTCACATTTACAACCTGCGGGGGTTCGTTCAGTACAAGCTGGGGTTCACCGAAGATGCCCAGAGTTTCTTCAACAAGGCTGCAGAGGCCTTCAGCAAGATAAGAAACGCAGATGAGGGTCCCTGGTTGGTGGTGAACTACGGGAACCTGGCGTGGCTGCACCACCACCTGGGAGACCAAGCAGAGAGTCAGGCTTACCTGTCGAAGGTCAACGCCCTGATGAATAAATACCCATCTCCATCCCAGGACCAGCTCCATCCAGAGATCTACGCTGAGAAAGGCTGGACCCTGATGAAGTTCAGCGGAGAACAAAAGAAAGAGGCTGCAGATTACTTCCAGAGAGCCATCAGGATGCAGCCGGACATGGTGGAGTGGAACACCAGCTACGTCTTAGGGTTAGTGGGTACTTGTGATAAGAGAGACACAGAGCAGGTGGCTGACCTTCTGGAGCAAATGAGAGTGGCCAAGGAACAGGATCCAGAGAACTTGTTCCTCGCTGCTCACTACTTAACTCTACGTGTTGACCACGGAGAAGAAATCGAAGATGAAGCACGTGAGTTAGCCACAAAGGTTTTGAGAAATCCTGTCGGCAGCTACAGTGGTATTAGACCACTACTAAAGGTTTACAGTTATTATGTTTCTATTGATGAGGCCATTGATTTGGCAGAGGAGGCTCTGAAAACCCATCCAGATGAGCGTTATCTGAAGAGGTGTGCTGCACACTGCTACAAATTCAAGCTCATTTATTTTAGGGACAGTCGCCCAGAGAAAAGCGTGATAGACAGAGCAATCAGTCTCCATAAAGAGGTGATTGCTCTCTACCCTGATTCTTCACTTGTAAATAAAATAGACCTTGCAAGTATATACGCAAAGTTAAATTACAGCCAGGATGAAGCTGAGCAGATATACCAGGAACTGCTAGAAAGTGATCTGGAACCTGCAGACAAACAGAGGATTTACAACAGCTACGCAAAATATTTATACTTCTATGAACAAGACAGCAAAGGTTCAGTACGATATCACATGAAGGCGGCAAAGATACCGCTAAAAAGTAACTATAGGAAGACCAGCATCAAAACCCTGAAGAAGATTAGAGACAAAGGCAGGAGCCACATGTGTAGAGAAATAACGAAGTTTCTGGCAAACCTGCAAGAGCCATAGTGTTTTTAAAAGCACTGGTTCTTAATCCAGATTAAGTGTAGGTACATACTGTACATTACATTATTTTGATTACAATCATCAGGAAAACCTGTTTCCTTCTGTTGGTCTGCTGGTCCAGAAGCAGCAACACCTTATTCAGAACATGTACGATCAACTCGTTGTTGGTTTTGGTCTTTTCATGGTTAACACAAAGATATGTATCATATACAGCCAACTGTCTGCTCTTTAGTACAGTTAATAGAAGACAAAGGCTGTTATGTGTGTGTTTTTATGTGTGCACCATAGTGTAGCACTTTTAATTTTGTTGTATGTACTTACAATGACAATAAAGTCAATTCTGATTCTGATTCAAAATAAAATTACCTTTAACATTGACTCTGAAAACCTGTCAGCAGTAGTACACTAGATCTGTACCAAACAAGCTGAATCATTTAATAACACTGGTCCTTTAAATAAGATCCACTGTGGACAGTTCAGATGTCATTACATGATTAATTAAAATTAGTGCTGTCAGTTAAACGCGTTATTAATGGCGTTAACGCAAATCCATTTTAACGGCGTACATTTTTTTATAGCGAGATTAACGTTCTTTTTGGCCTAGGAAACTTTGTCGTTTTTTCACATGCTGTTGCAACAACTAGTAACGTTAGAAAAACTACAACACCACACCGGATCTAGCTAGACCGGAAACACAACAACAGCCACGCTGCACACACTGGTTTGGGCTTGCGAGCCGGCCAAAGAGTAGCTACATACCTGCAAACTAGTCACTTTTTGGCAAAAATCGCCATTCGAATGGGGTCCGAGACCCGGTGCTAATACGGCACCGGTGCCTTAACGACCGTTATCTACCGGACAGAATAGAAACGCGGATTTCGGTGCCTTATTTAGGTGCTACTTAAATGACTGCGCTTCACTCTGATGCTCAGAAAATGGACGTTAGAGGGAACTGAAACATTGCCGCAAGGGACGCTAGTTAACACTTCACCTGACAGCAGGTAACGTTAGCCTACCGTTAGCCAGTCAACACTGCACTTAGCAGCAGGTAACGTTAGCCTACCGTTAGCTAGCAGCTGGAGTAAACATGGTTCAAATGTTTACAGCTAAACGGTGTAAAAGTTTGTCTGTATTTCACTGGAGAGGACTCCAACACCGGACTGTAGCTGCCGTTGTCTGAAAAACACAGTCATATCGTCATGTTGCTCGCCTCGCCAGCCTCGTGGTGCATTCACAGTAATTGTAAAATACCCTTTTCCCATCCAGTGGTTGTTTTCGCCGTTTTTGAACATACAGAACAGACAAATACAATTGAACAGGGTGCTCCTTTTATAAATATACATGTTTCCGTTCAGGCACAATACCGTAAAAGTATTGCTGTATCATGTTGATAAGAGCATTAAAATGACAAAAAGAAATCAGAGGACATTTAGTAGATATAAATGTGCGATTAATTGCGATTAATTGCGAGTTAACTATGACATTAGTGCGATTAATCAGGATTAAATATTTTAATCGTTTGACAGCACTAATTAAAATAGATTTTGAGCCGATGGTGTTTTTTCCAAACATAACTGTTTATTATATTTCTTTTGTGTTGAATGATTTCATGTTTAAGTTTAAATAAGTACATTACACTCTTTGTATGAAGTTTGCTTTGCTGTAAGAAACAGCAAAACCTATAACTGTATTACCTGAATACGAACGCCATTTGTAGCCTACACGATACTATTAAATATACATTATATGAACTAAGAAATCCTCTTTATGTTTTTTGGTGGTAACTATATATTCTTGTAACCTACACATTCAGGACGGTGATGGACGTTAATCAAACTACAACTTTGAAAAGCTGCTGCCAAATAGTTGTTTTTGCTTTCAACTTTTAAGGAACACAGATGAGCATTAAACACATTCAACTAACAATATCTCAGAGTTTATATGGGAACAGATGAAAAATAATTGAAACGTTTGTGTATATAAGTGTGAAGTAGCCAAACAGTAACCTGGCAGCAGAGCGTCATAATGCAGGTGTCTCACGGTAACTGTTGTCATACCGACACTCTGCAGCATAGGCGTCGATTTCGGTGGGGACGGTGGGTAGGCCTGCACTACCTACCAGATTTCGTCATGGGTAATTTTGTACCCACCACTTTTTTTGAAAACCTCGAGCTCAATTTTGTTAAAAAATAAATAAAAATCCATAACACATATATTTTCTTGAGCGACAGATGCCAAAAAATCCACAACAATCTCTATCCCCACAGGGCAGGCACACACACACACACACACGCACACACACACACACACACACACACACACACACACACACACACACACACACACACACACACACACACACGCCGCTCTGCTGCTGCGCTGGCTGCACTCTCTGTTCAACACTGCCTGTCGGGACATTCTGCTTAACGTGAAAAAGCTTAACGTGGTTTAATGTACCTCAACAACGAGCACTGATCACCAAATTTCTCATGGCCATATGTTCTCATGAACACTTAAGCCTGTCCAAAAAACTAAACCGAAATCCAACGATTATAGAAGATATCTCACATTAACGTTTTCTTCTTCACTGCATGGCGCCTATGGCGAGGAAAAAGCTTAACGTGGTTTAATACGTAAACAACGATCAGTGATCACCAAATGTCTCTCTCATATTGCTCCTCATAACCACTGAAAACTGTCAAAAAATCTAACCAGAAATGTGGTGATGATTGATCGTTGTTTATGTGCATTACAGTTTTTCACGATCGCTATGACACTTTTTTCAATACTTTTAACAACTTTCCTAAACTCTTAACGCACCAACACACCTACAACACACGATTGGCAAAACAGTTAATTTCATGTTCAAAATCACAAATTGTAAACTAGACTCCAAAACTGATTTTCAAAATACAATAATTCACTAACACAATACACTATGTTTACCAAAACAATGCAATCATGTCTCAAAATCAAATAATTCTTGCAAAACACTAACACATGTTCTCTCCCAACAGGAACATTTAGTCAATCATAGCACAATGTCATACAAAACACTAACATCCTATGGAATTACAGAAACTGCATTATTTTATATGTGTCAGTCAGGTCTGCCCTTATAGAATAGACAATAGTGATTGTATTGATCATAGATTGTGTTTTGCACTGCAGTTTCTCTTGAAGCCTCTCTACATTTTTGTTTTGTTGGGTTTAGTAAATTTTTTTCAAAGAATATTTTTTGGCCTTTTCTGCCTTTATTTGACAGGACTGCTAGTTGAGAAAGGGGAAAGACATTCAGTAAATCATCACAAGTCGGATTTGAACCCTGGATCTCTGCGTTGAGGAATAAACCTCCAAGTATATGTGTGCCTGCTCTACCCAATGAGCCAACCCGGCCTCCATTTTGTTTCTTTTGCTGCAGAGATTCAATACAAAAAATGATTGACCCATCTCAGAGTAGCTTTATAGAATGTGGGGTTTATGAAAAAAAGGAGACAGAGACAGAATTGTCCTGGTACTCCTCTTCCTCTCCCTCGTGAAGGCATTTTTCTTATTTTCTGTGTTCATCTACAGTATATTGTTCCAATAGGTCCTCTTTTACTGTACTACCATATGATCATGTGATTGAAAGACCCTCAACACCTGAGTGTGTTTCCTAGAAGGGAATCAGCTGTGATTGATCTATAACTTCAATCAGCTGTTTCTCAATAAATGCATGTATAAAATGCAGGGGATATATTTGTGTTTCAATTTACAATGTGATCAGCTGTTCACTTTGACTTTAGCCTATGAGTTAGGTTTAGAACATGATGTTATCTGTTCTGAAATACAGTGTGAAAGCATTTGTAAATTTGGCAGTAAAGATCCATTGTTTGGCTTTTGGTGGAGCTTGTGTGTAAAAGAAGTTCAAGCATTTTAAATTTGTGTTAACTGTATGCATTTTGTGTCAAAGCAACAAGAAATGTGTTAATTGTATAGCCCAAACAGACAGATGTTGTGCTAACTGTGTTAAGAGTTTAGGAAAGTTGTTAAAAGAATAGAAAAAAGTGTCATAGCGATCGTAAAAAACTGTAAACCACATTAAGCCTTTTCATGTTAGGACTTATAAAGCCCATGAGAACCGTGGGGAGTAAACCCACAGCCGCTCCGCTGCCCTGCTGAAAATGTGAACCAGAAACGCGTCAGATGTCAGATAACCATAACAATTGGACTTTGGGTCAGATTTTTTGACAGTTTTCAGTGGTTATGAGGAGCATTATGAAAGAGAAATTTGGTAATCATTGACCATTACATTAAATACATTAAACCACATTTTTATTCATTAGTAAGCTACAGGACAGCGTCTTTCAAAACATGACCTGCACGAAAGAGAAAAAAAAATGAATGCGTCATTGTACCCAGCACTTCTGGAAATGTACTTCCAAATGCGTCTCCGTCCCAGCACATTTCAAACCAAACTGACGCCCATGCTCTGCAGACAGACAGACGCTGCTCAAAGTGTCCACATAGATCTCTGCACGCACTGGTTCTCTGTAGAATTGCACTGAGTTTGTGTGTCGCTTTTGTACAAAGCACTGTGTTACATTGATGTATATGAAATGTGCAATATAAATAAAGTTTGAGTGATTGACTAACAGTAAGCAAACTAAAACAGTAGCCTATACTGGCAACCCTGCTGGCTTCTTGGGTTTGAATATTTCACTGTGGCATCATAATAGAGCTTCAAGAAGAAGAACATTTAAAATCAACTTAAGAGAAAATATATTATGACAAAGTGGGTCATGCTTTTTTTCCCAAGTGTGTTTCTAAGTTTCATTCCTGGGAAACGAAAGTCAAGGTGAGATCGTAAAAAAGAAAGTTAACATTGCAAGCGCCACGCCTCAGACATTCGCTCCGGCTTCAGCGTGACGGCTGTGTGCTTCAACAACATACTTTATATGCAAAGTTCAATTACAGCCAGGATAAAGCTGAGCAGATATACCAGGAACTGCTAGAAAGAGATCTGGAACCTGCAGACAAACAGATGCTCTACAACAGCTATGCAAAACATTTATACTTTAATCAACAAGACAGAGAAGGGTCACTACGATATCACATGAAGGTGGCAAAGATACCACAAAAATCCATCTATCGGGAGACCAGCATCACAACCCTGAAGAAGCAAAAATACCAAAGCCCAATGTGTAGAGAAATAGAGGAGTTTCTGGCAAACCTCTGTATGAAATGTGCAATAGAAATAAAGTACTACTGGCAACCCTGCTGGCATCTTGGGTTTGAATATTTAACTGTGGCATCATAATATAGCTTCAAGAAGAAGGACATTTAAACTCATCAACTTAAGAGAAAATATATTATGACAAAGTGAGTCATGCTTATTTCCAAGTGTGTTTCTAGGTTTCCATTCCTGGGAAACAAAAGTCAAGGTGAGATAGTAGCCTAAAAAACAAAGTTAACAAGTTACCACTTGTCCAAATGCAAACGCCCCACCTCAGACTTCAGCGTGACTATTTAAAGCTGCGGGCTTCAACAACATCTCATCATTTACAGCGAAGCAGAAGTTGGACATCACAAACTTTATACCAGCGGACCCAAAGCAGCATCAAGAGCAGAAACCAGCCGAATATTTAGAGAACTACTGAGTCGAGGAAACAGCTGAATGATGAGGTGAGAAGAATACTAGGCCTATATAAAGAGAATCATTATGATTTATTTAACATCTTATTATTGAGCCCCAGAGCCCAAAATATTAACATTATGGATCCTACAAGTCAATGTTGATGTTTTTATTCAATCCCCAGGGATTTCCCATTTTTTTATTTAGGCTACTTGAACAATTATTACAAAACAGAAATAGCCTATAGCCTAAGTCTGGTGGAGAAATGCTAAATACATACATTTTGTTTTCATTTAATGAAAGAATTATATTTTCATTTTATTTGACATAGTTTTTTGGGCTTTAATGTGTTTCCTGGGTGATAAGGCTCTGCTTATAGTTATTTCCTCATTTGGACTTCCTAAGGACTCTCTAGTTTTGGGGTAATTTAACGCTCATGTGGGAAACAATGGTGAAGACTGTGTGACTGGGAGGAATAGCCTGTTAGATCCGGTCCATTCATTGTTTTCAACAAGTCCTCCAAACCCACCCAACGGCCCACGTATTAAAAAAATGTTGGGTTTAAATATGGGTTTAAATCGGGCCCGGGCTCATAATTGACCCTTCGTTAAGCCCCGCCCTCCTTAGTTACTGTTGTCTAAGTTACTGTCAAGCTTTCGTGCCTGGCACGTCTATTACAGTATGTATGCACCGGTGTCAGACATTCCCAAGGAGATAATTAGTATTTTTTGGCGAACAGGTGAAATGTCTGAGAGAGCAAGACAAAAAGGGACTGCAGTATGCATTCGAGGGATATATCCACGACATAATATGCAACCATTAGTGAATAATGTCATCAAAATTGAATGTGTTTGTGGCTTTAAGCAAGCGCAGACCGCTGATATATAACTTATACTGTTAGGGAAAGTAAACGCTATTTATAAAACATAGAAAGCTCAAAATTATAAATATAAAATAACACCGTCACGACCGATATTAACGGTAGGGGTCCCTAGATGTTAACCGAAGCATTGAGAACATTGTAAGTGTACAGACAGTTTATTAAAAAGATAGTTTATAAAGACCATAGCTCCCAAGACGGCGGCCGCCTCTATACGAGAACGCGACTGTCTTTATAATCTCTCTTTCTTCAATCTATTTCTCAATGCTTCTGTTAACATTTAGATACCCTCATTATGCTACCGTTGAAGTGTGGTGATATTTTTATATTTATAATTTTGAGCCTTTTTAGTGGTATAAATAGCGATTTGTTTTTACTTTCCCTGTGCCCCGAATACTAGCGTTGTAAGCTAATCAGCGGTCCGCGCTAGCTTGTTTCAAGCTATGACATTCGATTAGCATGAAAACATGCATCAGAGATCGAGTGGGTACACATCTGTTATTATCGCCTTGGTTCGTCTTACGCCGGAATTGTCCTTTATTTTACGTTCAAATATATGCATTATGATGAACAAAGAACCGTCATTATTTCCAAGCAATGCTGTGCTGAGTTAGCTAGCTAGCTAACATTAACGTGTTAACCTTGGAGCAAACGTAGCTAGCTAGCTAGGTGTTTTTTTCATTTAGTTGTGAATGGGGCCTCCCACACTGCTTGATACATGCCCGACATTTCTCCCCTTGGGTTTTGGGAAGGGAACAAATTCCACCACCCTGTCCAAACTTTTAGGATACCGGGTATCGGTTTTGCACAACACTTCGTCGTGTTTTCCTCACTCGAAAGCTTGACAGGCGTCCTGCGCCTAGTTACGGTTGCTAAGCCACGATTGGTCTGTGGCGGTTTTCGGGCGTGGCTTAGCGAAGGGTCAATTACAGTTAATGTGTCGGGCCGGGCTCGGACACAACGTGCACGGGCTCGGGTATGGTCAGGCCTGATTTTTTGGGCCCGACCTAAGCTTTAATGACCACTAAAAAGGCCAATATGAGTCGCAATTCATGCTAGAAAAAAAGCACCTATTTGGGATCTCCTTTTTTCCTCTCCGTTTACTTGCTGTCTAATTAATGCTCCTCACTTCCTTCCTCTACATAAGATAAACAAGCCAAACATTGCAGACTTCAGTGTATATTGTTTAAACCTACCGAAGCGTATTGCATTCACCATAGAAAAAAAATGGAGACACCTTATCTCGTAATATTGAGAAAAGATCTCGTAATTTTGAGAAAAGATCTCATAATTACGAGATGAATGCATTTTCACAACAACAGAAAACAGCTCTTTTAGTTTGAAGATTTCAGGCTAGCTGATGCCATGGAAACAGTCACGTGTTGTTTGTATCTTACATATGATAAATGTTTTTTAATCCACAATGAGCTTGTTCTCAAACTTCAATGTAGGAACCAACATCATCACCAAAACTTAGCTTGTAGCTACTCTTCTTCATTTCCCTTAATACCAACATACACCATGGTCATAGACCTCGATACCCTCTGCTGGTCACACTAGGTGTTACAGTTGATTCATTACATATCATCACACGTTTAGTTTAATCCGTTTTTATTTCGGTTTGGGTTTTATACCTTGGGAGATGCTAATGTCTTTAAGTAGCCTACTATAGATGGGATTGTTATCAGTTTGTTGACTTTGCACAGGCACCTCAGGACTTTGCGGTTGTTCCGGTGGAAAGCCCATTCTGATCTGTTGGACATTGTAGTGTTTCTGCAAAATCAGTTGAACAGATATGTCCATTAACTAATACTATCTATGAAGTTACATTAGAAGTATCAAGCTAACTTAACCCAGCTGCATTTAATGTTACCTCTCGGTGGTACAGTTGATCACTGAGCCGTGGCCTACTGACAACTAGATATGCCGCCTCCAAAAGATTTTCTATGGTGAATGCAACACGCTTTTGTATAAACCTGCGGATGTTGTGTTACAATTTTTATTTTTATTCTCCATCAGTGCTGCTCAGAGTCAAACACTGGAGTCCAAACTGGAGGCCCTGCAGTGCCACTTCACCTGGAATCTGGAGACCAGCAAGTCCATACTTTTACATCTAAGAGACCACCTGGAGGACATCGGCACCGAGGAGGGGAACAGCTGGCTGGGTCACATTTACAACCTGCGGGGGTTCGTTCAGTACAAGCTGGGGTTCACCGAAGACGCCCAGAGTTTCTTCAACAAGGCTGCAGAGGCCTTCAGGAGGATAAGAAACGCAGATGAGGGTCCCTGGTTGGTGGTGAACTACGGGAACCTGGCGTGGCTGCACCACCACCTGGGAGACCAAGCAGAGAGTCAGGCTTACCTGTCAAAGGTCAACGCCCTGATGAATAAATACCCATCTCCATCCCAGGACCAGCTCCATCCAGAGATCTACGCTGAGAAAGGCTGGACCCTGATGAAGTTCAGCGGAGAACAAAAGAAAGAGGCTGCAGATTACTTCCAGAGAGCCATCAGGATGCAGCCGGACATGGTGGAGTGGAACACCAGCTACGTCTTAGGGTTAGTGTATACTTGTGATAAGAGAGACACAGGGCAGGTGGCTGACCTTCTGGAGAAAATGAGAGTGGCCAAGGAACAGGATCCAGAGAACTTGTTCCTCGCTGCTCACTACTTAAATCTACGTGTTGACCACGGAGAAGAAATCAAAGATGAAGCACGTGAGTTAGCCAGAAAGGTTTTGAGAAATCCTGTGAGCAACTACAGTGGTATTATACCATTACTAAATGTTTTCAGTTACTATGTAGCTATTGATGAGGCCATTGATTTGGCAGAGGAGGCTCTGGGAAAACATCCAGATGAGCGTTATCTGAAGAGATGTCTCGCACACTGCTACAAAGTCAAGCTCATTTATTTCAGGGACAGTCGCCCAGAGCAAAGCGTGATAGACAGAGCAATCAGTCTCCATAAAGAGGTGATTGCTCTTTAACCTGATTCTTCACTTGCAAAGAAAATAGACCTTGCAAGTATATATGCAAAGTTAAATTACAGCCAGGCTAAAGCTGAGCAGATATACCAGGAACTGCTAGAAAGTGATCTGGAACCTGCAGACAAACAGAGGATTTACAGCATGTATGCAAAACATTTATACTTCTATCGACAAGACAGCGAAGGGTCACTACGATATCACATGAAGGTGGCAAAGATACCGCTAAAATCTAGCTATCGGGACACCAGCATCACAGCCCTGAAGAAGATTAGAGACAGAGGCAGGAGCCACATGTGTAGAGAAATAGAGGAGTTTCTGGCAAACCTACAAGAGCCATAGTGTTTTTAAAAGCACTGGTTCTAACTCCAGATTAAATGTAGGTACATACTGTACATTACATTATATTGATTACAATCACAGACCTGCCAACATGTACGCATTTTGCGTACTCGGCACGCCCTTACGCACCCTTAAGTACGCTTGTACGATCCGCTGTCTCTCTAGATACGCATTTTGTTGCATCTCGCGTTTCTCTGGTTTCAGTTTCTTTGCAATCTATGACGTTGATGCTGCCGCTGAGCAGTGGAGTGAAAAGCTGTCGGCCAATCAGAGCGCTGCATTTTAACCCTCCGCCCACCTGCCCCTCCTAGCCAAATGCTTCGTGCGTTCAATTCAATTCAGTGCCTCAGCAAGCCAGGCTGTCCGGATAACTGTAGGCTTGTATGCCATGGCTGAACCGCCTCAAAAAAAGGTTCGGAACGATTTCTTAACGGGAGAGATGGCCTTTCCTCCACCTGTCCAGGCTACCTCACATAGACAGTATGTAGAACCTCATCACGCGTTCTGCACCGTGTGCAAGACAGACATCGACATCAGTCACCGAGGGGCAACAGGTAACGAACACAGTGTCATAAACAATTACTCCCCACCCCCCGAAACATTATGCTATTAAAAATAAATGTATGATAAGAAAATAGCGTTCATAGTTTCCATCAGTGATGGGAGTAACGCGTTACAATTCAGTGGTTGAAATGACTGCAGAGATACATTTGCGACACGGACATTATTTTCCTGACTTGTTAACGGTTGTTAACGCTGCGTTGAAGCGAGCTGTCCCTTCACTGTTCCCCGTGGTCAGAACCAGAACCAGACGGTAACTGACAACATCTGTGTCCTGTCAGTGACAACAGCAATGTGACAGCAACTTACAGATAACATGTCGAGAATTAATGTTTAGTCTTGCTACACGTAATATTACATTTTATCGGCGGTGGAAAGTAACTATAGCGTGTCAGGCTTCAATCTGTGCTTTTTTAGTGGTTGCTTTAGGCCTATTTAAAGTTGCTTTATGAGTAAATCATTACTTAGACTACTTCATTTCCCTTCAGTAATCAGAAGAAGGCTACGTGTTAACCTGGTCTGACTCTCATCTTTAACACAGAAGTACTTAGGCATATGTATTAGCTCTCCCTGCCTCCTGTTGGTTAGACTAACAAATATATGGGCACAAAATATGGGCCAGGATATAAGAAAACATTTGTATAGTAGTTTCACTACATGTACAGCCATTCATCCACTCCTCTACACAGTAATAATAATTTATTGTAATCTAGAAGGTAGTGATGAGCCACGTGCTCTTCAAAGTTGGCAGGTCTGCAATCATCAGGAAAACCTGATCCTTCTGTGGGTCTGCTGGTCCAGAAGCAGTAACATCTTATTCAGAACATGTACGATCAACACGTTGTTGGTTTTGGTCTTTTCATGGTTATCACAAAGCTATGTATCCCATAAAGCCAACTGTCTGCGCTTCAGTACAGTTGAAGGTACTCTAAGCGATGTTACGCGTTTTTTAGGCCACATTTTTTATCTGTAGACAGCCCAGGCTCCACAAACGGCAAAAAAAACAAACTGCGCCAACCTGCACCACCAAACATAACAAACAGTCTTCCAGCCAATAACCGACAAGAAGGATTTGGGGGTGGGGGGTTTGGGGGGTTAGTGTGTGGAAGGTAGGGGGAGGGGACAGGATGAGGAGGAGGGAGGGGCGAGCTAGCCTCTGTTTTGTTTGACAATACTTTGAGCGTCAACAAGAAGTGACATCGCCCAACATCGGTTAGAGCACCTTTAATAGAAGACAAAGGCTGTTATGTGTGTATGTTTATATATAATGTATTATATTTTGTTGTATGTACTAAATTCTGATTCTGATTAAAATAAAAAAATAACATTGACTCTGAAACTTGTCAGCAGTAGTACACTAGATCTGTATCAAACAAGCTGAATCATTTAATAACACTAGTCCTTTAAATAACATCCACTGTGGACATTACATAATTAATTCATATATATTTTGATCAGATGTTTTTCTTAACTTTATCATGGTGTTTATTATATTCCTTTTGTGTTGAATGTTTTCATGTTTAAGTTTAAATAAGAACATAATACTCTGTGTATGAAGTTTGCTTTGCTGTAAGAAATATAAACTGTTAATGTAATAGTTAATTTGATATAACCTGAATATGATCACCATTTGTAGCCTACACAATACTATTAAATATACATTATATGAACTAAGAAATCCTCTTTATGCTTTTTGGTGGTACCTATACAAATTCCGAAATTCCTTTTCTACACAATCTTGCAGAACTTCACACAGGACGATGATAGACGTTAACCAAACTATAACCTTTGAAAGCTGCTGCCAAATTGTTTTTTTTAACTTTCAATATGGATGAATATCGAACAAATACAACTGTATATTAATATATCCAAGGTGAAAGGTTAAAGATGATTTTCCCTCTTAATGTCCTCGTGTGAAATTTGACCCATTTTCAAAATGTTTCTAGGCTATATCAGAAATTTGGGTTTCTTTCAACCAAAATGTCCAAAACAATTACATGGATGGTTTCCATACGACGCTCTTAACAGGTAAAATAACTGATCAGTTCACTGCTTTCATTGAATTTGGGTGTTTTATTCAATTTTATAGCATTTGGAGAAAAAACAGATAAAAGAACATTGAAAAAGGTGACAAAAATGTTGACAAAAATGTTGAAAAAAGTGACAAAAATCTTGAAAAAAGTGACAAAATGTTGAAAAAAGTTACAAAAATGTTGAAAAAAGTGCCAAAAATTTTGATAAAAAGGTGACATGTTGGAAATAAACATGCAAAGCGCATTGACAAAAACATAAAAAAAAAAAAACAACGTAAAAACCTTCAAAAAACATCAGGAAAAGTGACAAAGGTGTCGAATAAAACGACCATGTGTCTACTAGAAGTGTTTTTCAGTGAAACTGACCCCTGTCAGTGTGAAGTGGTAACAAACAGTAATCTGATTACACTGGTAGGTGGCAGCAGAACGTCATCATGCAGGCGTCTCCTAGGTAACCGCTGTCCCAGCTCACCTGCAGACAGAAGCTGCTCAAAGTATCCACATATAGTGGTGCTATAGTTTATGAACCCATGCTAAAGTTGACTAAAAAGAGGAATAAAAAAACCATCTTTTGGAAATTGAAAAAAAAGGACACCAATTTTCTTTGTGAATGAATAATGTATATATAAATAAATACATTTTCTTCCTTAAAATACAGGGGCGGAAGTCAGTCCACCCTATATGTTAAATTCCCATAGAGGCAGGCAGATGTTTATTTTTAAAGGCCAGTTATTTCATGGATCCAGGATACTATGCATCCTGATAAAGTTCCCTTGGCCTTTGGAATTAAAATAGCCCCCCCACATCATCACATACCCTTCACCACACCCCCCCACATCATATACCCTTCACCATACCCCCACATCATCACATACCCTTCACCATACCCCCCACATCATCACATACCCTTCACCATACACCATTTGATGTACAGTGCCTTGCGAAAGTATTCGGCCCCCTTGAACTTTTCGACCTTTTGCCACATTTCAGGCCTCAAACATAAAGATATAAAACTGTAATTTTTTGTGAAGAATCAACAACAAGTGGGACACAATAATGAAGTGGAACGAAATTTATTGGATATTTCAAACCTTTTAAACAAATAAAAAACTGAAATATTGGGCGTGCAAAATTATTCAGCCCCCTTAAGTTAATAATTTGTAGCGCCACCTTTTGCTGCGATTACAGCTGTAAGTCGCTTGGGGTATGTCTCTATCAGTTTTGCACATCGAGAGACTGACATTTTTGCCCATTCCTCCTTGCAAAACAGCTCGAGCTCAGTGAGGTTGGATGGAGAGCGTTTGTGAACAGCAGTTTTCAGTTCTTTCCACAGATTCTCGATTGGATTCAGGTCTGGACTTTGACTTGGCCATTCTAACACCTGGATATGTTTATTTGTGAACCATTCCATTGTAGATTTTGCTTTATGTTTTGGATCATTGTCTTGTTGGAAGACAAATCTCCGTCCCAGTCTCAGGTCTTTTGCAGACTCCATCAGGTTTTCTTCCAGAATGGTCCTGTATTTGGCTCCATCCATCTTCCCATCAATTTTAACCATCTTCCCTGTCCCTGCTGAAGAAAAGCAGGCCCAAACCATGATGCTGCCACCACCATGTTTGACAGTGGGGATGGTGTGTTCAGGGTGATGAGCTGTGTTGCTTTTATGCCAAACATAACGTTTTGCATTGTTGCCAAAAAGTTCGATTTTGGTTTCATCTGACCAGAGCACCTTCTTCCACATGTTTGGTGTGTCTCCCAGGTGGCTTGTGGCAAACTTTAAACGACACTTTTTATGGATATCGTTAAGAAATGGCTTTCTTCTTGCCACTCTTCCATAAAGGCCAGATTTGTGCAGTATACGACTGATTGTTGTCCTATGGACAGAGTCTCCCACCTCAGCTGTAGGTCTCTGCAGTTCATCCAGAGTGATCATGGGCCTCTTGGCTGCATCTCTGATCAGTCTTCTCCTTGTATGAGCTGAAAGTTTAGAGGGACGGCCGGGTCTTCGTAGATTTGCAGTGGTCTGATACTCCTTCCATTTCAATATTATCGCTTGCACAGTGCTCCTTGGGATATTTAAAGCTTGGGAAATCTTTTTGTATCCAAATCCGGCTTTAAACTTCTCCACAACAGTATCTCGGACCTGCCTGGTGTGTTCCTTGTTCTTCATGATGCTCTCTGCGCTTTACACGGACCTCTGAGACTATCACAGAGCAGGTGCATTTATACGGAGACTTGATTACACACAGCTGGATTCTATTTATCATCATTAGTCATTTAGGTCAACATTGGATCATTCAGAGATCCTCACTGAACTTCTGGAGAGAGTTTGCTGCACTGAAAGTAAAGGGGCTGAATAATTTTGCACGCCCACTTTTTCAGTTTTTTATTTGTTAAAAAAGTTTGAAATAGCCAATGAATTTCGTTCCACTTCATAATTGGGACCCACTTGTTGTTGATTCTTCACAAAACATTACAGTTTTATATCTTTATGTTTGAGGCCTGAAATGTGGCAAAAGGTCGAAACGTTCAAGGGGGCCGAATACTTTCGCAAGGCACTGTATAACCTGAATATGATCGCCATTTGTAGCCTACACGATACTATTAAATATACATTATATGACCCAAGTAATCCTCTTTATGTTTTTTGGTGGTAACTATATATTCTTGTACCCAACACATTCAGGACGATGATGGACGCTAATCAAACTATAACTTTGAAAAGCTGCTGCCAAATAGTTTTTTTTTGCTTTCAATTTTAAGCGAACACAGATGAACATTAAACACACACAACTGTATAACAATTATCTCCAAGTTTATATGTGAACAGATGAAATATAATTGAAGCTTTTGTGTATTTAAGTGTGAAGTAACCAAACAGTAACTTGGCAGCAGAGCGTCATAATGCAGGTGTCTCACGGTAACTGTTGTCATACCGACAATCTGCAGACAGACAGACGCTGCTCAAAGTGTCCACATAGATCTCTGCACGCACTGGTTCTCTGTAGAATTGCACGAGTTATTGTGTCGCTTTTGTACAAAGCACTGTGTTACACTGATGTGTATGAAATGTGCAATATAAATAAAGTTTGAGTGATTGACTAACAGTAAGCAAACTAAAACAGTAGCCTATACTGGCAACCCTGCTGGCATATTGGGTCTGAATATTTCACTGTGGCATCATAACATAGCTTCAAGAAGAAGAACATTTAAACTCATCAACTTAAGAGAAAATATATTATGACAAAGTGAGTCATGCTTTTTTTCCCCAAGTGTGTTTCTAGGTTTCCATTCCTGGGAAACGAAAGTCAAGGTGAGATAATGAAAAAGAATGTTAACAATGCAAGCGCCACGCCTCAGATATCCGCTCCGACTTCAGCGTGACTATTAAAGGCTGCGTGCTTTAACAACATACTTTAGATGCAAAGTTCAATTACAGCCAGGATAAAGCTGAGCAGATATACCAGGAACTGTTAAAAAGAGATCTGGAACCTGCAGACAAACAGATGCTTTACAGCATCTATGCAAAACATTTATACTTTAATCAACAAGACAGAGAAGGGTCACTACGATATCACATGAAGGTGGCAAAGATACCACAAAAATCTATCTATCGGAAGACCAGCATCACAACCCTGAAGAAGCACAAAAACAAAAGCCCAATGTGTAGAGAAATAGAAGAGTTTCTGGCAAACCTCTCTATGAAATGTGCAATAGAAATAAAGTTTAATTGATTGACTAACAGTAAGCAAACTAAAACAGTAGCCTATACTGGCAACCCTGCTGGCATATTGGGTCTGAATATTTCACTGTGGCATCATAACATAGCTTCAAGAAGAAGAACATTTAAACTCATCAACTTAAGAGAAAATATATTATGACAAAGTGAGTCATGCTTTTTTCCAAGTGTGTTTATAGGTTTCCATTCCTGGGAAACAAAGGTCAAAGTGAGATAGTAAAAAGAAACTTAACAAGTTGGACCACTTCTCCAAATGGAAACGCCCCGCCTCAGACATCCGCTCTGACTTTAGCGTGACTATTTAAAGCTGCGTGCTTCAACAACATGTCATCATTTACAGCAAAGCAGAAGTTGGACATCACTGACTTTATACCAGCAGACCCAAAGCAGCATCAAGAGCAGAAACCAGCCGAATATTTAGAGAACTACTGAGTCAAGGAAACAGCTGAATGATGAGGTGAGGAGCTGCTGCTGCATTTAATATAGCAAGATCAGTTGAACAGATATGTCCATTAACTAATACTATCTATAAAGTTACATTAGAAGTATCACGCTAACTTAACCCAGCTGAATTTAATGTTACCTCTCGGTGGTACAGTTGATTACTGGGCCGTGGCCTACTGACAACTAGATATGCCGCCTCCAGGTGTTTAAAATGATCTCGTAATTACGATATAAGGTGTCTAATAAAAGATATTTCATGGTGAATGCAATACGCTTCCGTATAAACCTGCGGATGTTGTGTTACAATATTTATTTTTATTCTCCATCAGTGCTGCTCAGAGTCAAACACTGGAGTCCAAACTGGAGGCCCTGCAGTGCCACTTCACCTGGGATCTGGAGACCAGCAAGTCCATACTGTTACATCTAAGAGACCACCTGGAGGACATCGGCACCGAGGAGGGGAACAGCTGGCTGGGTCACATTTACAACCTGCAGGGGTTCGTTCAGTACAAGCTGGGGTTCACCGAAGACGCCCAGAGTTTCTTCAACAAGGCTGCAGAGGCCTTCAGCAAGATAAGAAACACAGATGAGGGTCCCTGGTTGGTGGTGAACTACGGGAACCTGGCGTGGCTGCACCACCACCTGGGAGACCAAGCAGAGAGTCAGGCTTACCTGTCAAAGGTCAACGCCCTGATGAATAAATACCCATCTCCATCCCAGGATGAGCTCTATCCAGAGATCTACGCTGAGAAAGGCTGGACCCTGATGAAGTTCAGCAAAGAACAAAAGAAAGAGGCTGCAGATTACTTCCAGAGAGCCATCAGGATGCAGCCAGACATGGTGGAGTGGAACACCAGCTACGTCTTAGGGTTAGCGTATACTTGTGATCATAATAAAGGGCCGGTGGCTGACCTTCTGGAGAAAATGAGAGTGGCCAATGAACAGGATCCAGAGAACATGTTCCTCGCTGCTCACTACTTAACTCTACGTGCTGACCGCGGAGAAGAAATCAAAGATGAAGCACGTGAGTTAGCCAGAAAGGTTTTGAGAAATCCTGTCAGCAGCTACAGTGGTATTATACCATTACTAAATGTTTACAGTTACTATGTATCTATTGATGAGGCCATTGATTTGGCAGAGGAGGCTCTGAAAACCCATCCAGATAAGCGTTATCTGAAGAGATACGCTGCACTCTGCTACAAAGTCAAGCTCATTTATTTCAGGGACAGTCGCCCAGAGCAAAGCGTGATAGACAGAGCAATCAGTCTCCATAAAGAAGTGATTGCTCTTTACCCTGATTCTTCACTTGCAAAGAAAATAGACCTTGCAAGTATATATGCAAAGTCAAATTACAGCCATGATAAAGCTGAGCAGATATACCAGGAACTGCTAGAAAGTGATCTGGAACCTGCAGTCAAACAGAGGATTTACAACAGCTACGCAAAATATTTATACTTCAATCGACAAGACAGCAAAGGGTCACTACGATATCACATGAAGGTGGCAAAGATACCGCTAAAAAGTATCTATCGGGAGAACAGTATCACAATCCTGAAGAGGTTTAGAGACAGAGGCAGGAGCCATGTGTAGAGAAATAGAGGAGTTTCTGGCAAACCTGCAAGAACCATAGTGTTTTTAAAAGCACTGGCTCTAACTCCAGATTAAGTGTAGGTACATACATTACATTATATTGATTACAATCATCAGGAAAACCTGATCCTTCTGTTGGTCCAGAAGCAGCAACATCTTATTCAGAACATGTACGATCAACACGTTGTTGGTTTTGGTCTTTTCATGGTCATCGCAAAGCTATGTATCCCATAAAGCCAACTGTCAGCGCTTTAAGACAGTTAAAGGTGCTATAAGCGATGTGACGCATTTTTTAGGCCAAATTTATTCATCTGTAGACAGCCCAGGCTCCACAAACGGCAAAAACAAACTGCGCCAACCTGCACCACCAAACATAACCAAAAGTGTCCCAGCCAATAACTGACAAAAAGGATTTGGGGTTTGGGAGGTTCGGGGGGTTAGTGTGTGGAAGGGAGGAGGGAGGGGACAGGATGTGGAGGAGGGAGGGGCGAGCTAGCCTCTGTTTTGTTTGACAATACTTTGAGCGTCAACAAGAAGTGACATCGCCCAACATCGGTTAGAGCACCTTTAATAGAAGACAAAGGCTGTTATGTGTGTGCTTATGTGTGCACCATAGTGTAGCACTTTTAATTTTGTTGTATGTACTTACAATGACAATAAAGTCAATTCTGATTCTGATTCTGATTCAAGAGCACCTTTAATAGAAGACAAGGGGCCCTGTTTTAACGATTTAAAACGCAAGTATCAAACGTGAAACGCAAGTAGCTTTGTGGGCGGATCTCGGGCGCTGTTGCTATTATACCGGAGGAATAGATGACTCTTGCGCCCGACGCAAATCGGAAATGGGTTGGTCTGATGTAGCTAGGTGTGGTTTGGGCAATCAGAGCGTCATCTCACATTGCCTATAAGAGCAGGCGTGCTTGTTCCGTGGCGGATTGCTACTATGACGGAGGATTTGCCTGGCGCACGCCAGCGGGAGCTGTCCGGGATGCGGCAAAGTAATAAATGCCCGTCTTGATCGGGTGGCGATGTTGCTGCGGCCTCTCGGGCGCATCTCCTCAAGTCTGGAGAGGACTGCTGCAGCCATGGAGCGTGGGTCTCCAAACGAACCACCTGCACCTGTTGTGCCCCCACTCCATCTCCGTCCACCCGCTCCATCAGGAGCGCATCGCGCATTACTCCCGGACCAGATCCCGCCGTAGTTCAACATCACGTCTCCTTAAGTCCTCTAATATTTCCTCATTTATGTCATCAACACATCCATGATTCATGGAAATGTGTAAAACACAACAAGCCACAAAGAATGCTGTGACTTTTTGAAGACTGTACTCCTGATCTATCCAAACACCTGAAGCGCATTTTCAGTAATATTTTTCTTTTTCACGCTACATTATGGCCAAGCATGCGCCGCTAAAATAGCATCTGAATAACACGCTACTGACTTTAGACTAGCGCCACTGACTTTAGACTAGCGCCACTGACTTTAGACTAGCACCACTGACTTTAGACTAGCGCCACTGACTTTAGACTAGCACCACTGACTTTAGACTAGCACCACTGACTTTAGACTAGCACCACTGACTTTAGACTAGCGCCACTGACTTTAGACTAGCACCACTGACTTTAGACTAGCACCACTAGACTAGCACCACTGACTTTAGACTAGCGCCACTGACTTTAGACTAGCACCACTGACTCTAGACTAGCACCACTGACTTTAGACTAGCACCACTGACTTTAGACTAGCGCCACTGACTTTAGACTAGCACCACTGACTCTAGACTAGCACCACTGACTTTAGACTAGCACCACTGACTCTAGACTAGCACCACTGACTTTAGACTAGCGCCACTGACTTTAGACTAGCACCACTGACTTTAGACTAGCACCACTAGACTAGCACCACTGACTTTAGACTAGCACCACTAGACTAGCACCACTGACTCTAGACTAGCACCACTGACTTTAGACTAGCACCACTGACTCTAGACTAGCACCACTGACTTTAGACTAGCACCACTGACTTTAGACTAGCACCACTGACTTTAGACTAGCACCACTAGACTAGCACCACTGACTTTAGACTAGCACCACTGACTTTAGACTAGCACCACTGACTTTAGACTAGCACCACTGACTTTAGACTAGCGCCACTGACTTTAGACTAGCACCACTAGACTAGCCGCCACTGACTTTAGACAGGACCACTGACTTTAGACTAGCACCACTGACTTTAGACTAGCACCACTGACTTTAGACTAGCGCCACTGACTTTAGACTAGCGTCACTGACTTTAGACTAGCACCAATGACTTTAGACTAAGCGCCACTGACTTTAGACTAAGCGTCACTGACTTTAGACTAGTTCCACTGACTTTAGACTAAGCGCCACTGACTTTAGACCCACGTACTGACTTTAGACTAGTTCCACTGACTTTAGACTAGCGCCACTGACTTTAGACTGCGCTCACTGACTTTAGACTAGTTCCACTGACTTTAGACTAGCACCACTGACTTTAGACTAGCACCACTGACTTTAGACCAGGTTTTTCTTGGTCTGTGGCGGAATTGTTTTGTGAAAACTGCTAAAAAAGTACCGCAGGGACGTACGCGGAACCGACTCCCTCTTTCGCTGAACTGCACCCGGGCGCAAATACAGTTGAAACCAGATATTTACATACACTTCAGAAAAAAACACAAAAACTTTTATTTCTTTACTGTCATACATTAACCGTGAGTAAACTATTTCTGTTTTAGATCGTAATACATATATTTTGCATTTGTTAAATGTCAGAATCGAGCTTAGGGAGAATTTTTATGTATTCTTTTATCACTTTCAACAAAAGCCGTAGTACATACACTTCTTGCATGGTAGAATTGCCCTGAAACTGTTTCACTTGGCCAAACGCTTTGGGCATCCTTCCACAAGCTTTCTACAATAGTTTTCTTTGGAATTTTGGCACACTCCTCCTTTGACAGAACTGGTGTAACTGGGTCAGGGTTTGTATTCCTCTTGCTCGCACTCGCCTTTTCAGTACCACAAATGTCTGTTGTATGGATTGAGATCAGGGTTTTGTGATGGCTACCCCAATACCTTGACTTTGTAAATTGGGAATCATACATGCATCAGGTGTACAAAGGCAATTGTTTGGAGTGCAAAAATAGGTCCCAAATGCTGTTATGTGTGGTTGGTGTGCAGCGAGAGTAGCACTTTTCTTTAATTTGTTGTATGTACTTTACAACGACAATAAAGGCAATTATGATTCTGATTAAAATAAAAATAACTTTAACATTGGACTCTGAAACCTGTCAGCAGTAGTACACTAGATCTGTATCAAAATAGTTTTGAATCATTTAATATCGGTCCCTTTTAAATAACATCCACTGTGGACATGTTCAGATATCATTACTTGATTAATTCAAATAGATTTTGACCAGATGTTTTCTTTAACTTTATGACGTTTATTATATTCTGCCCATTCATCTTGTTCCATATCCATAAATCCATTTATCTTGATGTCCATCGACCGGTATCGAATTGTTTTGTCGATTCATCCATCGAAGACCGAATGACCACCGACCGTTCCATCCATCCATCGTTCGAATTCAATCCGTCCCATTCATCCATCCCAACCGTCCCATCCAGTCTTCCAACCCATCCAACCTACGGGGGTTCGTTCAGTACAAGCTGGGGTTCACCGAAGACCCAGAGTTTCCTTCAACAAGGCTGCAGAGGCCTTCAGCAAGATAAGAAACACAGATGAGGGTCCCTGGTTGGTGGTGAACTACGGGAACCTGGGCGTGGCTGCACCACCACCTGGGAGACCAAGCAGAGAGTCAGGCTTACCCCGCTGTCAAGGCGCGCCCTGATGAATAAATACCCATCTCCATCCCAGGATGAGCTCTATCCAGAGATCTACGCTGAGAAAGGCTGGACCCTGATGAAGTTCAGCAAAGAACAAAAGAAAGAGGCTGCAGATTACTTCCAGAGAGCCATCAGGATGCAGCCAGACATGGTGGAGTGGAACACCAGCTACGTCTTAGGGTTAGCGTATACTTGTGATCATAATAAAGGGCCGGTGGCTGACCTTCTGGAGAAAATGAGAGTGGCCAAAGAACAGGATCCAGAGAACATGTTCCTCGCTACTCACTACTTAACTCACGCGGCTGACCGCAGAAGAAATCAAAGATGAAGCACGTGAGTTAGCCAGAAAGGTTTTGAGAAATCCTGTCAGCAGCTACAGTGGTATTATACCATTACTAAATGTTTACAGTTACTATGTATCTATTGATGAGGCCATTGATTTGGCAGAGGAGGCTCTGAAAACCCATCCAGATAAGCGTTATCTGAAGAGATACCGCGCACTCTGCTACAAAGTCAAGCTCATTTATTTTCGGGACAGTCGCCCAGAGCAAAGCGTGATAGACAGAGCAATCAGTCTCCATAAAGAAGTGATTGCTCTTTACCCTGATTCTTCACTTGCAAAGAAAATAGACCTTGCAAGTATATATGCAAAGTCAAATTACAGCCATGATAAAGCTGAGCAGATATACCAGGAACTGCTAGAAAGTGATCTGGAACCTGCAGTCAAACAGAGGATTTACAACAGCTACGCAAAATATTTATACTTCAATCGACAAGACAGCAAAGGGTCACTACGATATCACATGAAGGTGGCAAAGATACCGCTAAAAAGTATCTATCGGGAGAACAGTATCACAATCCTGAAGAGGTTTAGAGACAGAGGCAGGAGCCATGTGTAGAGAAATAGAGGAGTTTCTGGCAAACCTGCAAGAACCATAGTGTTTTTAAAAGCACTGGCTCTAACTCCAGATTAAGTGTAGGTACATACATTACATTATATTGATTACAATCATCAGGAAAACCTGATCCTTCTGTTGGTCCAGAAGCAGCAACATCTTATTCAGAACATGTACGATCAACACGTTGTTGGTTTTGGTCTTTTCATGGTCATCGCAAAGCTATGTATCCCATAAAGCCAACTGTCAGCGCTTTAAGACAGTTAAAGGTGCTATAAGCGATGTGACGCATTTTTTAGGCCAAATTTATTCATCTGTAGACAGCCCAGGCTCCACAAACGGCAAAAACAAACTGCGCCAACCTGCACCACCAAACATAACCAAAAGTGTCCCAGCCAATAACTGACAAAAAGGATTTGGGGTTTGGGAGGTTCGGGGGGTTAGTGTGTGGAAGGGAGGAGGGAGGGGACAGGATGTGGAGGAGGGAGGGGCGAGCTAGCCTCTGTTTTGTTTGACAATACTTTGAGCGTCAACAAGAAGTGACATCGCCCAACATCGGTTAGAGCACCTTTAATAGAAGACAAAGGCTGTTATGTGTGTGCTTTGTGTGCACCATAGTGTAGCACTTTTAATTTTGTTGTATGTACTTACAATGACAATAAAGTCAATTCTGATTCTGATTCTGATTCAAGAGCACCTTTAATAGAAGACAAGGGGCCCTGTTTTAACGATTTAAAACGCAAGTATCAAAGCGGAAACGCACGTAGCTTTGTGGGCGGGATCTCGGGCGCTGTTGCTATTATACCGGAGGAATAGATGACTCTTGCCCCGAGCGCAATCGGAAATGGGTTGGTCTGATGTAGCTAGGTGTGGTTTGGGCAATCAGAGCGTCATCTCACATTGCCTATGCGAGCAGGCGTGCTTGTTCCGTGGCGGATTGCTACTATGACGGAGGATTTGCCTGGCGACGCCAGCCGGAGCTGTCCGGGATGCGGCAAAGTAATAAATGCCCGTCTTGATCGGGTGGGCGATGTTGCTGCGGCCTCGGCGCATCTCCTCAAGTCTGGAGAGGACTGCTGCAGCCATGGAGCGTGGCTCTCCAAACGCAACCACCTGCACCTGTTGTGCCCCACTCCATCTCGCGTCCACCCGCTCCCATCAGGAGCGCATCGCGTACATACCCGGACCAGATCCCGCCGTAGTTCAACATCACGTCTCCTTAAGTCCTCTAATATTTCCTCATTTATGTCATCAACACATCCATGATTCATGGAAATGTGTAAAACACAACAAGCCACAAAGAATGCTGTGACTTTTTGAAGACTGTACCCTGATCTATAAACACCCAAAGCGCATTTTCAGTAATATTTTTCTTTTCACGCTACATTATGGGCTGCCACGCTAAAATAGCATCTGAATAACACGCTACTGACTTTAGACTACGCCACTGCTTTAGACTAGCCACTGACTTTAGACTAGCACAATTTAATAGCACCACTGACTTTAAGCACAAAACCACTGACTTTAGACTGCGCCACTGACTTTAGACTAGCACCACTGACTTTAGACTAGCACCACTGACTTTAGACTAGCACCACTGACTTTAGACTAAGCCACTGACTTTAGACTAGCACCACTGACTTTAGACTAGCACCACTAGACTAGCACCACTGACTTTAGACTAGCGCCACTGACTTTAGACTAGCACCACTGACTCTAGACTAGCACCACTGACTTTAGACTAGCACCACTGACTTTAGACTAGCGCCACTGACTTTAGACTAGCACCACTGACTTTAGACTAGCACCACTGACTTTAGACTAGCACCACTGACTCTAGACTAGCACCACTGACTTTAGACTAGCCACCTGACTTTGAACTAGCACCACTGACTTTAGACTAGCACCACTAGACTAGCACCACTGACTTTAGACTAGCACCACTAGACTAGCACCACTGACTCTAGACTAGCACCACTGACTTTAGACTAGCACCACTGACTCTAGACTAGCACCACTGACTTTAGACTAGCACCACTGACTTTAGACTAGCACCACTGACTTTAGACTAGCACCACTAGACTAGCACCACTGACTTTAGACTAGCACCACTGACTTTAGACTAGCACCACTGACTTTAGACTAGCACCACTGACTTTAGACTAGCGCCACTGACTTTAGACTAGCACCACTAGACTAGCGCCACTGACTTTAGACTAGCACCACTGACTTTAGACTAGCACCACTGACTTTAGACTAGCACCACTGACTTTAGACTAGCGCCACTGACTTTAGACTAGCGTCACTGACTTTAGACTAGCACCAATGACTTTAGACTAGCGCCACTGACTTTAGACTAGCGTCACTGACTTTAGACTAGTTCCACTGACTTTAGACTAGCGCCACTGACTTTAGACTAGCGTCACTGACTTTAGACTAGTTCCACTGACTTTAGACTAGCGCCACTGACTTTAGACTAGCGTCACTGACTTTAGACTAGTTCCACTGACTTTAGACTAGCACCACTGACTTTAGACTAGCACCACTGACTTTAGACCAGGTTTTTCTTGGTCTGTGGCGGAATTGTTTTGTGAAAACTGCTAAATAGCACCAGGGAACGTTTGCGCCGGAACACGCCTCCTCTTTTCGCTGAACTGCACCCGGGAGCGCAAATACAGTTGAAACCAGATATTTACATACACTTCAGAAAAAAACACAAAAACTTTTATTTCTTTACTGTCATACATTAAATCAGAGTAAACTATTTCTGTTTTAGATCAATACATATTAACATATTTTTTGCATTTGTTAAATGTCAGAATCGAGCGAGGGAGAATTTTTATGTATTTTTTTTATCACTTTCATCAAAGTCAGAAGTATACATACACTTCCTTAGTATTTGGTAGAATTGCCCTGAAACTGTTTCACTTGGGCCAAACGTTTTGGGCATCCTTCCACAAGCTTTCTACAATAGTTTTCTGGAATTTTGGCACACTCCTCTTGACAGAACTGGTGTAACTGGGTCAGGTTTGTGGCCTTCTTGCTCGCACTCGCCTTTTCAGTGCCGCCCACAAATGTTCTATGGGATTGAGATCAGGGCTTTGTGATGGCCACTCCAATACCTTGACTTTGTAAATAGGAATCATACATGCATCGGTGTACAAAGGCAATTGCGCTGAGTGCAAAATAGGTCCCAAATGCTGTTATGTGTGTGGTTATGTGTGCAGCGTAGAGTAGCACTTTTAATTTTGTTGTATGTACTTACAATGACAATAAAGGCAATTATGATTCTGATTAAAATAAAAATAACTTTAACATTGACTCTGAAACCTGTCAGCAGTAGTACACTAGATCTGTATCAAACAAGCTGAATCATTTAATAACACGGGTCCTTTAAATAACATCCACTGTGGACATGTTCAGATATCATTACTTGATTAATTCAAATAGATTTTGATCAGATGTTTTTCTTAACTTTATGACGGTGTTTATTATATTCCTGTTGTGTTGAATGTTTTCATGTTTAAGTTTAAATAAGTACATAATACTCTGTGTATGAAGTTTGCTTTGCTGTAAGAAATATAAACAGTTGTTAATGTAAGAGTTAATTTGATGTATATCCTGAATATGATCGTCATTTGTAACCTACACAATACTATTAAATAAACATTATGTGAATTAAGAAATCCTCTCTAAGTTTGTTTTGATTTGGTGGTAACTAAACAATAAATTCCTGTTTTCTACACAATCTTGCAGAACTTCACACAGGACGATGATGGATGTTAACCAAACTATAACTTTTGAAAGCTGCTGCCAAATTATTTTTTGTTTTTTTAACTTTCAACATGATGAGCATCAAACAAATACAACTGTATATTAATATCTCCAAGGTGACAGGTTAAAGATGATTTACCCTCCTGATGTCAAAAGGTTTCTAGTCTGTGACAACGAAATATAAAAAAAAATATATATTCGAAATCTAAAGAGTTCATTTCTCGCCTAAAACGTATTCAGAAGTGAATTTAGTGATGAATAAATGGCGAAAATTGTTAAAATTGTACTGTTGTTGGTCTGTCTATGTACCGGAAAGCCAATGGTTGAGGCACGTGTGCATCACTTAAAGTGTCCCCTGGAAACACTTCCGTTGTGGTGTGGGCTATTTGCACGTGTTGTCTTATTGTTGCGTGCTGTGGTTTATTTGCACGTGTTGTCTTATCATTGAATTTGGGTGTTTTATTCAATTTTATAGCATTTGGAGAAAAAACAGATAAAAGAACATTGAAAAAAGGTGACAAAAATGTTGACAAAAATGTTGACAAAAATGTTGACAAAAATTTTGATAAAAAGGTGACAAATATGTTGGAAATAAACATGCAAAGCACATTGACAAAAACATAAAAAAAAAAAAATCGTAAAAACCTTCAAAAAACATCAGGAAAAGTGACAAAGGTGTCGAATAAAACGACTAAAACGTTTTTGACCCAGAAAAACTAAAAACTGCACTGTCAACGGGAAGACAACACGAGGGTTAAATAGAGATGTTGTGTCTAATAGAAGTGTTTTTCAGTGAAACTGACCCCTGTCAGTGTGAAGTGGTAACAAACAGTAATCTGATTACACCGGTAGGTGGCAGCAGAACGTCATCATGCAGGCGTCTCCTAGGTAACCGCTGTCCCAGCTCACCTGCAGACAGAAGCTGCTCAAAGTATCCACATACAGTGGTGCTCATAAATTTATGAACCCATGCTAAAGTTGACTTTTGGAAATTGATCTTAATGCCATAAATAAAAAAAAGAGGAAAAATCCAACTCTTGAGGACACCAATTTTCTTTGTGAATGAATAATGTATCGTAAATAAATAAATGTTCTTCCTTAAAATACAGGGGGCACAAGTCAGTACACCCCTATGTTAAATTCCCATAGAGGAAGGCAGATGTTTATTTCTAAAGGCCAGTTATTTCATGGATCCTGATAAAGTTCCCTTGGCCTTTGGAATTAAAATTGCCCCACCACATCATCACATACCCTTCACCATACCCCCACATCATCACATACCCTTCACCATACCCCCACATCATCACCTACCCTTCACCATACCCCCACATCATCACATACCCTTCACCATACCCCCACATCATCACATACCCTTCACCATACCCCCACATCATCACATACCCTTCACCATACCTAGAGATTGGCATGGTTTTATCTCAGTTAGCCTAATAGCTGGTTTGATTTGCATTGAGAGATGATCTTATGGAAAGTACCCCATGCCAATCTCTAGGTATGGTGAAGGGTTATTAGTTACTATTATTATTATTACTATTAATAAATAAACTGGAGAATAGCTGAATGGGGCTGGTGAAGGAGTCCTCTCAGGCAACAGAGCAGGCAGTTGACACAGACAGAGATGACGAAGCATGCGGGCTGGTGATGGCAGGTGAATAGTGGTGTCAGCAGGCAGGTCGAAAAACAGCAGAACAGAGTGGTTTCCTTAAGAGCACAAAAAATGGAATTAAGGCAGGTAAGGCAAAAAACAGCGGAATACAAAAGGTTCAGAGACTGATACGAGCTGGATGTTTCACCTACGTGACTAGACTTAACAATCTGGCGCCGAGCAGAGAGCAACCACAGCTTCACCGTGCGTTCATGGACGTCAAAAAAACGTTTTTCCGAGTGAAAACGTCACCATTCGTCACTTCCTGTGGGAATCAGAGGTGGGAAACTGGGGCTCGATTTTGCTAACAGAGTTTCCCAGTTGGTGCCGTTGTTGACAACTGATGTGTGATGGAGGCACATACTGAACATATTTCAATGACAATAAACTTTTTATTGTGGACAAACGCCTCTGCCAAGAAACATGCACAGACATAACATGTTCCAAATTATTCATAAATAGGCCTATGAGTATAAAACAGCACCTTATCTGTGTCCTTTCCCATTGGTTGTCCTGCAGATAACACAAAAACACACCTGTCCATGTGCTGTTTGGATGCTCGTATAAGAAAACAGCAGCAGATCTTTTGTTATTGTGGCCTCCATGTTTTCACCCACCTGATGCTCTCGGCTACGGCCAACAGCAGGTGGCAGTCATGCAACAAGTTGTTATGCCAAACCCCAATATAACAGAAGAAGAAGAACGCGCATCCCGACCATGTGAACGCTACCAGTCGGAAAAACAACGTAACCACGTGGGCGGTCCCTGTTATTCTGTGAAGAAAAAATAAAAGTTAACATGTGCCTAAGTTAAACAAAACAAGTCACACCAAGGCCCTGAGTAAATGCAATCACTAATGACTTTCTGGATTATATGATCAATCAGTTTTAATAACTTTCTTTCTATGTAATGGAATGTTTCAATTTGACTTCAGTGTACTCGTAGTGCAGATAAAGGGTTAACATAGAGCATAGAAAGAAATCCTCCAATGAGAATTTTCAGAGCCTGTTGCTAGGGTGTCTGATGAGAAGATTCCATTTTTGGGACAGCCTAGAGGGCCTTCCCCTGGTAACTTTCCATTCTGGAAAGTTACAGAAGATGACGTCATCTGAACTATTGAACTCAGCTACTTTTTGTGTCAAGTCAGCAGTCTCCCGCTGTGATACAGGCTGGCACATTGCCAGCTCTTTGTCCAGAGAGAGGATGTGCGACTGGGAGAGGTGCGAAGATCAGGGAAGCTCCTTGACAGAGGATAAACATGCCAGTCAAAAATTAAAGGAACATACATCATATATTTGCTTTTAGTTTGAACTTTTAACCAGTTTTGACACATTTAATGCAACATTTAAAAACTAGGCTTATCATGTTTCAAGGAGAGTCCCTCCCCTCAGGAGACGTCTGGAAAAGCCATTGGACGCACAAAACAGACCTGACACCTGCCAGGACCAATAAGAGAAGAACGCGCTGGAGTAGAATAGTATTTAAACTGTTTAGACAAAGGATTCGGGGCACATTTTGCAGAGTTTTCAGAACGAAGCAAACTCTTGCCCACAGCTGTGTATTCCTGTACCCTTTTTCTGCCGTATTGCTTGGGAATAAATCTTGAACAGAAGGAGAGAAGTTGTAGCGATTTTATCTGAAGTTGGAGTGACTTTTTTACCTTCTTCTCATCAAACGAACACGCTGACAATTCCCAGGTGATTACGGCAGGCTACAGATCCATTTGACCGTGCGACGCTTCGGTCGCGCTCCACTCTATTCCTATGGGTAACGTTAAGCGACTACAATGTGCAGGCAAAGCATCTCGGGAAGGCGGCGCTGCATTTGAAAAAACGCTGCGCGTCAAAAAGCTGGCCGATGCCCAGCTTTATGCAAATGAATCCGTTGAACGCGACGTGACTATCCAGTAGAAGTAGACGGAAATCTTTTAAACTGACCGTTGTCGATCTGAAATGAAGACATTCAGCAACTGCACGGCCTATTTCTCGCTTAAAATGTTTTCAGAATTGTTTTTCCTTTGAACTGTATTTAGAGCTTGTATAACAACATTATACCATGTGTATATAGTTAATTTGATGTATAACCTGAATATGATCGTTATTTGTGCACACACAATAGTATTAAATATACATTATGTGAACTAACATATCATTGCTTTGTGTGTTTGTTGTGTTTTGATGGTAACTATACAAGACATTCATGTATTCTACACAATCAGGACGATGATGGACGTTATCAAACTGCAACTTGTTAAAAACTGCTGCCAAACCTATGTTTATAGCCTACAACTGTACAACAATATCTACAAGTTGATATCTGAAAAGGTGAAAAAAATGAACAACTTTTAAAAAAACATGTTAAAAAGGTGGCTAATACCATCAGATATAATCTGACTAACCTTAGACACATAAGGCCATATCTAACCACAGAGGCAGCCAAACTTTGCATGCCATGATCTTTTCCCAAAAGCTGGTCCCAAGCAAACATGACAACTCTTAAACCAATAGAAACCCTTTATAAGCAAACTTTAAAAACAATAGATCAAACACCTATCAGCTATCACCACTGCCATATCACTACTAAATACAACTTGTTTAATTTTTACATTATCTAGATGCCTGCCCCATTTTCAAACTATGACATGGGCTTGCACCTCCACCACTGGGTGAATTTATACAACAGAAGAAGAGCAGTGGCAGGGCAACTAGGGAAACTAGGGCAACAACCAGGGGAGACTGTGTTGTACAGTAGACGTACAGTAGTAAGTCTGGCCAAACAGTCTTCTCAGTACGGGGTTAAAATAGTTGGAACTGCCTTCCTACAGTGATTATCCAAACACTTAAAGCTTAGACTAGAGCATATTAAATTAACTTACTGTTATAGTGTTGTTTTATTCTCCATCAGTGCTGCTCAGAGTCAAACAACACTGGAGTCCAAACTGGAGGCCCTGCAGTGCCACTTCACCTGGGATCTGGAGACCAGCGAGTCCCTACTTTTATGTCGCAAGGACAAGCTGGAGGACATCGGCACCGAGGAGGGGAACAGCTGGCTGGGTCACATTTACAACCTGCGGGGGTTCATTCAGTACAAGCTGGGGGTCACCGAAGACGCCCAGAGTTTCTTCAACAAGGCTGCAGAGGCCTTCAGCAAGATAAGAAACGCAGATGAGGGTCCCTGGTTGGTGGTGAACTACGGGAACCTGGCGTGGCTGCACCACCACCTGGGAGACCAAGCAGAGAGTCAGGCTTACCTGTCAAAGGTCAACGCCCTGATGAATAAATACCCATCTCCATCCCAGGACCAGCTCCATCCAGAGATCTACGCTGAGAATGATAGACAGAGCAATCAGTCTCCATGAGGAGGTGATTTCTATTTACCCTTATTCTTCACTTATGAAGAAAATAAACCTCGCAAAGTTAATTCAAATATAGTAAAATAAGTACATTATACTCTGTGTATGAAGTTTGCTTTGCTGTAAGAAAAATAAACAGTTGTTACTGTAATAGTTAATTTGATTTATAACCTGAATATGATCGCCATTTATAGCCTACACAATACTATTAAATATACATTATATGAACTAAGAAATTCTCTTTATGTTTTTTGGTGGGAACTATATATTCTTGTACCCTACACATTCAGGACAATGATGGTAACTGCTGTCATACCAACACTCTGCAGACAGACAGACGCTGCTATAAGTGTCCACATAGATTTCTGCACGCACTGGTTCTCTGTAGAATTGAGTTATTGTGTTGCTTTTGTACAAAGCACTGTGTTACATTGATGTGTATGAAATGTGCAATAGAAATAAAGTTTAATTGATTGACTAACAGTAAGCAAACTAAAACAGTAGCCTATACTGGCAACCCTGCTGGCATATTGGGTCTGAATATTTCACTGTGGCATCATAATATAGCTTCAAGAAGAAGAACATTCAAACTTATCAATTTGAGTTGAAACTTAAGAAGTGGTTTTGTGAAGCTTTGTGTGATTGGCTGCTACTCAGTAGCTAAGTTAAGCCTTGCAAGCTGAGGTGTGACTGGAGGGGAGACTCAAACCATGTTAATGTATTAGCAGTACAGTTTCTGTTTCTGTTTCTTTGAACAATCCGAATTTGCTTGGTGGAGGGAGGATTAACATTAGATTATCATTACGTTGGCTTGTAGTGTTTGCGACTTTCAATGCGCCTCACTGACTGAATATCTAAAGCACTGCAGATCACACAGACATGTTCACAATGTATTGTTTTTATGTGGCCATAAAGATTGTGGAAGAATGTTTTCCTCATTCAACTGCTTTGCTGTTCACATGTCACGAACACACCCAGCTGTGGGGACCAGACAAACTGTGTGTGCCTGTACAGTTGAAGTGTTCACTGAACTTTTGCAGGGCTCATGACACACTTAAGTAGACAATTACAAGAGGGTCTAACTGTAACTTGTCCCTTTCATGGATGTAATAAGAATTTCAATGTAAAAGACATCCTTTTTATCTCATATTTCCAGGAATCATAGAGGATGTGCGAATTTGCAGAACAGTCTTTTTCAGGTGAGGGAACACATATTGAGGAGAATGGACCTGATGTAACGGATGTGAGTGATGCAATTCAATTCAATTCAATTCAATTCAATTTTATTTATAGTATCAAATCATAACAGAGTTATCTCGAGACACTTTACAGATAGAGTAGGTCTAGACCACACTCTATAATTTACAAAGCCCCAAAAATTACAATAATTCCCTCAGACCAAAGTAAAGATGTTGATAATGATAAAGTGCAAGATGCCTACACAGATAATCTAGCTTTGTTTTACTTAGGTTTGCAGGCAAAGTATTTAGTCCCAGCCTCCACAATTACAGAGATAGCAAATGAAATGAAAACTCTTCAGAACTACTATTCAACATGAATTCAACATCTTTAAAAGTGCATTTTTCATTTGTTTTTATTTAAGTCAACATACATCCAGTCCCTGTACCATTGTTAGCTTCGGCTTTAGGCAAAGGGGGCCTTGCGTTCTCCTTTACCTTTTAAGGTGAGCTAGGTTAGCCTCCTTGTTCATGCTTCAAATGTACTTTCAAATTCGTGGGATTTTTCCCTTTAATAAATTAAAGGGGAATACCACCTTCCACTGCAAGGCACTTGCTTTTATCTGACACAAGTCATGTTTCCATCAATGTATTTTTATGCACATTTTTTAAGTACCGCATTAGAAAATGTTGATGGAAACGGCAAAATTGGAAAAAACCTTCCTCAAATTCACAATTTTTTTTAAATTATTTTCCATGTTTTTCTGTCTAAGTGACTGATAGGAACAGCAGTCTTTGACATTGGTCCAGTATTAAGCGTAAAGAGTTTCAGAGAAAACTAAAGTAAAAGTTACATCCCATGAACCAGTTGGTTCAGTGTTGTTATGTAACAGCATCACCTGATGGATTCCTCCTATCAATCAAATCAAGTTTAATTATGTTGAAACAAATTCCACAAATATTCTCCCACCCTTCTCAGACTCCGGTGGCTGTCACTCAGCGGTTAGGTGACTTTCTAAGCATTTGATCTCGGTCCAATGGGGGCGAGAGAAGCTGCAAAGTCACATTCATTTCTCTACCTGCTTTGTTTAACATTTAACATTGAGATCTCCAACTATGTAGGGAGGTCTCGGAACATGTCTGCCCACATTCATCTGCACATTCATCTGCTGATGGATGTGAAATTCTCTTTACTTATACTTCTGGCTCTGTGCCTGCTTCTTCTTACAGACACTTAATCAAGTGTTGATTTATGTTTTGGGGAATGAGGAAACATTAAAAATAGTTGACTTAAAACAAGTTGGACCACTTGTCTACAAATCCAAACGCCCCACCTCAGCCATCCGCTCCAACTTCAGCATGACTATTTAAAGCTGCTTCAACAACATCTCATCATTTACAGCGAAGCAGAAGTTGGACATCACTGACTTTATACCAGCGAACCCAAAGTAACTAAATATTTAGAGAGTCGAGATAACAGCTGAATGATGAGGTGAGTAGCTGCTTCTGCATTTCATTTTTAAAGAGAATCATTATGATTAATTTAACATGGATTAACGTTATGGATCCTACAAGTCAACGTTGATGTTTTCATTCCATCCCTATTTTCTTCTTTCTTCATTCTTTCTTTTCTATCTTCTGTTTCTTTTCAAGTTGATTTATTATCATTCCAAAACACAGCAGGGGGAACAGACTGCTGCTGGGCGGGTGTTGTCTTTTAACATCCTTTGGGTTCTCCACAGGCACCTCACCGATATCACTGATGCCTGGTAAATGGTTACCAATGGGGCTTTTTTAAATCCCCGATGCAAATGCCTGCTGTCCTGGGCTGGTCACAGACTATGCCCAAGCACAAGACTATTTGTTCTGTGAGATGGGTCAATCCTAAGTGGGATAGATTAGCACATAAGAAGCTGGGTCCAAGCTAGTTTAATGATGTCAACACTAGAAAATGGGGAAAGTACTTGAGCTTTCAGGGGGGCTCATAAAAAGCTATGTGCTGGGGATAAGCGTATACTATTTGTTGTCACCAGTGGTGACTAGTCCTTAGGGGCAGGGGGCAGGGGGCAGAATAAATATTTTTTATTTCAATTTCTTTTTGGTATCTACTTAGGAAATTCAATTGCTAAAACAAAATACTACACATTAAGTCAGCATTAAGATGTGTGCTATTCAGACATATTTACACCTGTGCTAGTAATTTCACCACTCTGTTAACCTTTGAACTGACTCATATATGACACACGAATCAAGATGGATGGGGCATTTGTAAGTATTTTATTCTGCAATGAGACACAACCATTCAGTTCAGGAAGATAAATAGATGGCTTGCTTCCACCACATCATGAAAATCATACTTTGCTGTAGGTTAGTTTGTTGGATTCAACAACTCAAAATTGCAGACTTTAGTTTGTGCTCATGTTGTAATCTTACAATAATATATAATTTAAATTGAAATAAAATGGATTGAAATGACTGTGTACCTTTTACAATAATGCCACAACAACCATTTCTAACAGTTAAACAAAAACTAGAACGGGTTCTTTAGAATAGAAAAGGTCAGATAATCCCATGCTTTACATGCCCATTGTTTATTAGAGGGAATAATTTATATATTGTCCTCTGCTGCCACCCTGAGGAATGTTAGAGCAACAGTAGGCAAACTGCTTTAGCCCAGTCAACAAGAACAAATAAATATTTTTTAAATGCTATAACTATACACTAGTTCACATATTTAGAACTTATAATGATATGTAGAAATAATAAAATAAAACCCAATGTGAATATTATTTTCTTTAGGCTACTCAGACTAACAGCAAAGCAGGTCCGTGCTTGATTAGTGTTGCCTGACCTTCTTCTTACTGATTGGGTGAATTAGAGTTCAAATCTACTGGCTGTGAAAACCACAGGGCGGAGTTGATTATCAAAATGCCACCAGGCGTCTAATAAGCGATGTCACATGTTGGTGGCGTTGATTAGACGTCAGATGGCGCCAAGAACAATGTTCAAACCACTGTGAGAATTGTGACGAATTATGACCATTTTGGCTTTCCATACTTATTGACAGCTAAACAACTTGCGTTGGTAGCAGCATCACTCACGCATGTGTTCACGTTGCAACACTGTCTTGTGGAGCCATGTGGTTTGTTGACATGTTAACAGAGTAAGTTACAGACTATTCTAGTTTTACTGGTATGTAACCCATCTTTTGAAATTGTGCCACACCAATTTTTTCGATATAAAAACGCCACTGGTTGTCACATACAACGTATCTATTTTGTTGTTATTCTGTTGTGTTAGGGTTACTATGTCATCTTTTCTTAATTTTTGTCTGGGTAGGTGGTGATGACGATGGGGGAGAAGGTTTTTTTGTATAGTGTTAAAAAATGAATGAAAGTTGTTAATTAATAAAAAAAAAACGTATTTTTATTCTCCATCAGTGCTGCTCAGAGTCAAACAACGCTGGAGTCCAAACTGGAGGCCCTGCAGTGCCACTTCACCTGGGATCTGGAGACCAGCAAGTCCATGCTGTTACGTCGCAAGGACAACCTGGAGGACATTGGCACCGAGGAGGGGAACAGCTGGCTGGGTCACATTTACAACCTGCGGGGGTTCGTTCAGTACAAGCTGGGGTTCACCGAAGACGCCCAGAGTTTCTTCAACAAGGCTGCAGAGGCCTTCAGCAAGATCAGAAACGCAGATGAGGGTCCCTGGTTGGTGGTGAACTACGGGAACCTGGCGTGGCTGCACCACCACCTGGGAGACCAAGCAGAGAGTCAGGCTTACCTGTCAAAGGTCAACGCCCTGATGAATAAATACCCATCTCCATCCCAGGACCAGCTCCATCCAGAGATCTACGCTGAGAAAGGCTGGACCCTGATGAAGTTCAGCAGAGAGCAAAAGAAAGAGGCTGCAGATTACTTCCAGAGAGCCATCAGGATGCAGCCGGACATGGTGGAGTGGAACACCAGCTACGTCTTAGAGTTAATGTATGATTTCAGGGAAAACAACGAGGGGCAGGAGGCTGACATTTTGGATAAAATGAGAACTGCCAAGGAACAGGATCCAGAGAACTTGTACCTCGCTGTTCTCTACCTCGAGCAATGTACAAAGAAAGGAGAAAGAATCGAAGATGAAGCACGTGAGTTGGCAAGAAAGGTTTTGAGAAATCCTGTCAGCAGCTACAGTGGTATTAAACCATTACTAAGGGTTTACGTAAACCATGTATCTATTGATGAAGCCATTGATTTGGCAGAGGAGGCTCTGGGAAAACATCCAGATAAGCGTCATCTTAAGAAATGTTGCGCATACTGCTACAAATGGAAGATCTTCAGGGAAAGCCCAGAGCAAAGCTTGATAGACAGAGCAATCAGTCTCCATGAGGAGGTGATTTCTCTTTACCCTGATTCTTCACTTGTGAAGGAAATAAACCTCGAAGAAGATATACTCAAATTTAAATAACAGCCAGGATAAAGTTGAGCAGATATACCAGGAAGTACTAGAAAGAGATCTGGAACCTCTAGACAAACAGATGATTTACAGCACCTATGCAAAACATTTATCATGGAATCGACAAGACAGTGGAGGGTCAGTACGATATCACATGAAGGTGGCAAAGATACCACAAGAATCTATATATCGGGAGACCAGCATCACAACCCTGAAGAAGACTAGAGACAGAGGCAGGAGCCACATGTGTAGAGAAATAGAGGAGTTTCTGGAAAACCTGCCAGAGCCATAGTGTTTTTCACATTCGCCCAAAGCAAAGCGTGATAGACAGAGCAATCAGTCTCAATAAAGAGGTGATTGCTTTTACTACCCCTTCTTTTCCTTATGAAGAAACTAGAACTTCGCAAATATCTATATGCAAAATTAAATTACACCCCGGAAAAAGCATAGAAGTAATACCAGGAACTGATCTGGAACCTGCAGACAAACAGATGTTTTGTAAGGCTTCTATGCAAAATATTTAAACTGTAATGCGTCAGGAGTACCAAAGGGTCAATACTTGAAGCAGTAGTACCACATCGATCCTCCTCCGTTGTAACAGCATCACAACTCTGAAAAAGATTAAAAGACAGAGACAAAACCCAATGTGTAGAGAAATAGAAGAGTTTCTGGCAAACCTGCAAGAGCCATAGTGTTATTAAAAGCACTGGTTCTAAATCCAGATTAAGTGTAGGTACACACATGACATTATATTGATTACAGTCATCAGGAAAACCTGTTTCCTTCTGTTGGTCTGCTGGTCCAGAAGCAGCAACACCTTATTCAGAACATGTACGATCAACTCGTTGTTGGTTTTGGTCTTTTAATGGTTATCACAAAGATATGTATCATATAAAGACAACTGTGTGCGCTTTAGTACAGTTAATAGAAGACAAAGACTCTTATGTGTGTGTTGTTATGTGTGCACCATAGTGTAGCACTTTTAATTTCGTTGTATGTACTTACAATGAGAATAAAGTCAATTCTGATTCTGTTTCAAAATAAAAATAACTTTAACATTGACTCTGAAACCTGTCAGCAGTAGTACACTAGATCTGTATCAAACAAGCTGAATCATTTAATAACACTGGTCCTTTAAATAACATCCACTGTGGACATGTTCAGATGTCATTACATAATTAATTCATATATATTTTGATCAGATGTTTTTCTTAACTTTATCACGGTGTTTATTATATTCCTGTTGTGTTAATTGTTTTCATGTTTAAGTTTAAATAAGTACATAATACTGTGTGTATGAAGTTTGCTTTGCTGTCAGAAATATAAACAGTTGTTAATGTAATAGTTAATTTGATGTATAACCTGAATAGATCGCCATTTGTAGCCTACACAATACTATTAAATATACATTATATGAACTAAGAAATCCTCTTTATGTTTTTTGGTGGTAACTATACAATAAATTCCTGTTTTCTACACAATCTTGCAGAACTTCACACCGGACGATGATGGACGTTAACCAAACTATAACCTTTGAAAACTGCTGCCAAATTGTTTTTTTAACTTTCAACATGGATGAGCATCAAACAAATACAACTATATATTAATATATCCAAGGTGACAGGTTAAATATTATTTACCCTTCCTTTGACCCATTTTCAAAAAGTTTCTAGGCTATATGAGAAATTTGGGTTTCTTTCAAACAAAGTGTCCAAAAAAATAACGTGGATGGTTAGCATACGACGGTCTTCACAAGTAAAATAAATGATCAGTTCACTGCTTTCATTGAATTTGGGTGGTTTATTCAATTTCATAGCATTTGAAGAAGAAACAGATAAAAGAACATTGAAAAAAGGTGACAAAAATGTTGAAAAAAAGTGACAACATTTTTGATAAAAAGGTGACAAAAATGTTGATAAAAAATTGCCAAAAATTTTGATAAAAAGGTGACAAATATGTTGAAAATAAACATGCAAAGCGCATTGACAAAAACATAAAAAAAAACATTGTAAAAACCTTCAGAAAACGTCAGGAAAAGTGACAAAGGTGTCGAATAAAACGACTAAAACGTTTTTGACCCAGAAAAACTAAAAACTGCACTGTCAACGGGAAGACAACACGAGGGTTAAATAGAGATGTTGTGTCTAATAGAAGTGTTTTTCAGTGAAACTGACCCCTGTCAGTGTGAAGTGGTAACAAACAGTAATCTGATTACACCGGTAGGTGGCAGCAGAACGTCATCATGCAGGCGTCTCCTAGGTAACCGCTGTCCCAGCTCACCTGCAGACAGAAGCTGCTCAAAGTATCCACATACAGTGGTGCTCATAAATTTATGAACCCATGCTAAAGTTGACTTTTGGAAATTGATCTTAATGCCATAAATAAAAAAAGAGGAAAAATCCAACTTTTGAGGACACCAATTTTCTTTGTGAATGAATAATGTATCGTAAATAAATAAATGTTCTTCCTTAAAATACAGGGGGCATAAGTCAGTACACCCCTATGTTAAATTCCCATAGAGGAAGGCAGATGTTTATTTCTAAAGGCCAGTTATTTCATGGATCCTGATAAAGTTCCCTTGGCCTTTGGAATTAAAATTGCCCCACCACATCATCACATACCCTTCACCATACCCCCACATCATCACCTACCCTTCACCATACCCCCACATCATCACATACCCTTCACCATACCCCCACATCATCACCTACCCTTCACCATACCTAGAGATTGGCATGGTTTTATCTCAGTTAGCCTAATAGCTGGTTTGATTTGCATTGAGAGATGATCTTATGGAAAGTACCCCATGCCAATCTCTAGGTATGGTGAAGGGTTATTAGTTACTATTATTATTATTACTATTAATAAATAAACTGGAGAATAGCTGAACGGGGCTGGTGAAGGAGTCCTCTCAGGCAACAGAGCAAGCAGTTGACACAGACAGAGATGACGAAGCATGCGGGCTAGTGATGGCAGGTGAATAGTGGTGTCAGCAGGCAGGTCAAAAAATAGCAGAACAGAGTGGTTTCCTTAAGAGCACAAAAAATGGAATTAAGGCAGGTAAGGCAAAAAACAGCGGAATACAAAAGGTTCAGAGACTGATACGAGCTGGATGTTTCACCTACGTGACTAGACTTAACAATCTGGCGCCGAGCAGAGAGCAACCACAGCTTCACCGTGCGTTCATGGACATCGGAAAAACGTTTTTCCGAGTGAAAACGTCACCATTCACGTCACTTCCTGTGGGAATCAGAGGTGGGAAACTGGGGCTCGATTTTGCTAACAGAGTTTCCCAGTTGGTGAGCCGTTGTTGACAACTGATGTGTGATGGAGGCACATACTGAACATATTTCAATGACAATAAACTTTTTATTGTGGACAAACGCCTCTGCCAAGAAACATGCACAGACATAACATGTTCCAAATTATTCATAAATAGGCCTATGAGTATAAAACAGCACCTTATCTGTGTCCTTTCCCATTGGTTGTCCTGCAGATAACACAAAAACACACCTGTCCATGTGCTGTTTGGATGCTCGTATAAGAAAACAGCAGCAGATCTTTTGTTATTGTGGCCTCCATGTTTTCACCCACCTGATGCTCTCGGCTACGGCCAACAGCAGGTGGCAGTCATGCAACAAGTTGTTATGCCAAACGCCAATATAACAGAAGAAGAAGAACGCGCATCCCGACCATGTGAACGCTACCAGTCGGAAAAACAACGTAACCACGTGGGCGGTCCCTGTTATTCTGTGAAGAAAAAATAAAAGTTAACATGTGCCTAAGTTAAACAAAACAAGTCACACCAAGGCCCTGAGTAAATGCAATCACTAATGACTTTCTGGATTATATGATCAATCAGTTTTAATAACTTTCTTTCTATGTAATGGAATGTTTCAATTTGACTTCAGTGTACTCGTAGTGCAGATAAAGGGTTAACATAGAGCATAGAAAGAAATCCTCCAATGAGAATTTTCAGAGCCTGTTGCTAGGGTGTCTGATGAGAAGATTCCATTTTTGGGACAGCCTAGAGGGCCTTCCCCTGGTAACTTTCCATTCTGGAAAGTTACAGAAGATGACGTCATCTGAACTATTGAACTCAGCTACTTTTTGTGTCAAGTCAGCAGTCTCCCGCTGTGATACAGGCTGGTACAACGTCCAGCTCTTTGTTCCAGAGAGAGGATGTGCGACTGGAACAGGTGCGAAGATCAGGGAAGCTCCTTGACAGAGGATAAACATGCCAGTCAAAAATTAAAGGAACATACATCATATATGTGCTTTTAGTTTGAACTTTTAACCAGTTTTGACACATTTAATGCAACATTTAAAAACTAGGCTTATCATGTTTCAAGGAGAGTCCCTCCCCTCAGGAGACGTCTGGAAAAGCCATTGGACGCACAAAACAGACCTGACACCTGCCAGGACCAATAAGAGAAGAACGCGCTGGAGTAGAATAGTATTTAAACTGTTGAGACAAAGGATTCGGGGCACATTTTGCAGAGTTTTCAGAACGAAGCAAACTCTTGCCCACAGCTGTGTATTCCTGTACCCTTTTTCTGCCGTATTGCTTGGGAATAAATCTTGAACAGAAGGAGAGAAGTTGTAGCGATTTTATCTGAAGTTGGAGTGACTTTTTACCTTCTTCTCATCAAACGAACACGAGCAATTCCCAGGTGATTACGACGGGCTACAGATCCATTTGACCGTCGCGACGCTCGGTTCGCGCTCCACTCTATTCCTATGGGTAACGTTAAGCGACCACAATGTGCAGGCAAAGCATCTCGGAAGGCGGGGCGTTTGGTGGACATTTGAAAACGGCGTCAAAAAGCTGTGCCGATGCCCAGCTTTATGCAAATGAATCCGTTGAACGCGCGTGACTATCCAGTAGAAGTAGACGGAAATCTTTTAAACTGACCGTTGTCGATCTGAAATGAAGACATTCAGCAACTGCCGCGCCTATTTCTTGCTTAAAATGTTTTCAGAATTGTTTTCCCTTTGAACTGTATTTAGAGCTTGTATAACAACATTATACCATGTGTATATAGTTAATTTGATGTATAACCTGAATATGATTGTTATTTGTGCACACACAATAGCATTAAATATACATTATGTGAACTAACATATCATTGCTTTGTGGTGTTTGTTGTGTTTTGATGGTAACTATACAAGACATTCATGTATTCTACACAATCAGGACGATGATGGACGTTATCAAACTGCAACTTGTTAAAAACTGCTGCCAAACCTATGTTTATAGCCTACAACTGTACAACAATATCTACAAGTTGATATCTGAAAAGGTGAAAAAATGAACAACTTTTAAAAAACATGTTAAAAGGTGGCTAATACCATCAGATATAATCTGACTAACCTTAGACACATAAGGCCATATCTAACCACAGAGGCAGCCAAACTTTGCATGCCATGATCTTTTCCCAAAAGCTGGTCCCAAGCAAACATGACAACTCTTAAACCAATAGAAACCCTTTATAAGCAAACTTTAAAAACAATAGATCAAACACCTATCAGCTATCACCACTGCCATATCACTACTAAATACAACTTGTTTAATTTTTACATTATCTAGATGCCTGCCCCATTTTCAAACTATGACATGGGCTTGCACCTCCACCACTGGGTGAATTTATACAACAGAAGAAGAGCAGTGGCAGAGCAACTAGGGTAACTAGGGCAACAACCAGGGGAGACTGTGTTGTACAGTAGACGTACAGTAGTAAGTCTGGCCAAACAGTCTTCTCAGTACGGGGTTAAAATAGTTGGAACTGCCTTCCTACAGTGATTATCCAAACACTTAAAGCTTAGACTAGAGCATATTAAGTTAACTTACTGTTATAGTGTTGTTTTATTCTCCATCAGTGCTGCTCAGAGTCAAACAACACTGGAGTCCAAACTGGAGGCCCTGCAGTGCCACTTCACCTGGGATCTGGAGACCAGCGAGTCCCTACTTTTATGTCGCAAGGACAAGCTGGAGGACATCGGCACCGAGGAGGGGAACAGCTGGCTGGGTCACATTTACAACGTGCGGGGGTTCATTCAGTACAAGCTGGGGTTCACCGAAGATGCCCAGAGTTTCTTCAACAAGGCTGCAGAGGCCTTCAGCAAGATAAGAAACGCAGATGAGGGTCCCTGGTTGGTGGTGAACTACGGGAACCTGGCGTGGCTGCACCACCACCTGGGAGACCAAGCAGAGAGTCAGGCTTACCTGTCAAAGGTCAACGCCCTGATGAATAAATACCCATCTCCATCCCAGGACCAGCTCCATCCAGAGATCTACGCTGAGAAAGGCTGGACCCTGATGAAGTTCAGCAGAGAACAAAAGAAAGAGGCTGCAGATTACTTCCAGAGAGCCATCAGGATGCAGCCGGACATGGTGGAGTGGAACACCAGCTACGTCTTAGGGTTAGTGGGTACTTGTGATAAGAGAGACACAGGGCAGGTGGCTGACCTTCTGGAGAAAATGAGAGTGGCCAAGGAACAGGATCCAGAGAACTTGTTCCTCGCTGCTCACTACTTAACTCTACGTGTTGACCACGGAGAAGAAATCAAAGATGAAGCACGTGAGTTAGCCAGAAAGGTTTTGAGAAATCCTGTGAGCAACTACAGTGGTATTAGACCACTACTAAAGGTTTACAGTTACTATGTAGCTATTGATGAGGCCATTGATTTGGCAGAGGAGGCTCTGGGAAAACATCCAGATGAGCGTTATCTGAAGAGATGTCTCGCACACTGCTACAAAGTCAAGCTCATTTATTTCAGGGACAGTCGCCCAGAGCAAAGCGTGATAGACAGAGCAATCAGTCTCCATAAAGAGGTGATTGCTCTTTAACCTGATTCTTCACTTGCAAAGAAAATAGACCTTGCAAGTATATATGCAAAGTTAAATTACAGCCAGGCTAAAGCTGAGCAGATATACCAGGAACTGCTAGAAAGTGATCTGGAACCTGCAGACAAACAGAGGATTTACAGCATGTATGCAAAACATTTATACTTCTATCGACAAGACAGCGAAGGGTCACTACGATATCACATGAAGGTGGCAAAGATACCGCTAAAATCTAGCTATCGGGACACCAGCATCACAGCCCTGAAGAAGATTAGAGACAGAGGCAGGAGCCACATGTGTAGAGAAATAGAGGAGTTTCTGGCAAACCTACAAGAGCCATAGTGTTTTTAAAAGCACTGGTTCTAACTCCAGATTAAATGTAGGTACATACTGTACATTACATTATATTGATTACAATCACAGACCTGCCAACATGTACGCATTTTGCGTACTCGGCACGCCCTTACGCACCCTTAAGTACGCTTGTACGATCCGCTGTCTCTCTAGATACGCATTTTGTTGCATCTCGCGTTTCTCTGGTTTCAGTTTCTTTGCAATCTATGACGTTGATGCTGCCGCTGAGCAGTGGAGTGAAAAGCTGTCGGCCAATCAGAGCGCTGCATTTTAACCCTCCGCCCACCTGCCCCTCCTAGCCAAATGCTTCGTGCGTTCAATTCAATTCAGTGCCTCAGCAAGCCAGGCTGTCCGGATAACTGTAGGCTTGCATGCCATGGCTGAACCGCCTCAAAAAAAGGTTCGGAACGATTTCTTAACGAGAGAGATGGCCTTTCCTCCACCTGTCCAGGCTACCTCACATAGACAGTATGTAGAACCTCATCACGCGTTCTGCACCGTGTGCAAGAAAGACATCGACATCAGTCACCGAGGGGCAACAGGTAACGAACACAGTGTCATAAACAATTACTCCCCACCCTCCGAAACATTATGCTATTAAAAATAAATGTATGATAAGAAAATAGCGTTCATAGTTTCCATCAGTGATGGGAAGTAACGTTACAATTCAGTGGTTGAAATGACTGCAGAGATACATTTGACATTATTTTCCTGACTTGTTAACGGTTGTTAACGCTCGCGTTGAAGCGAGCTGTCCCGTCACTGTTCCCCGTTGGTCCAGAACCAAACGACGGTAACGACAACATCTGTGTCCTGTCAGTGACAACAGCAATGTGACAGCAACTTACAGATAACATGTCGAGAATTAATGTTTAGTCTTGCTACACGTAATATTACATTTTATCGGCGGTGGAAAGTAACTATAGCGTGTCAGGCTTCAATCTGTGCTTTTTTAGTGGTTGCTTTAGGCCTATTTAAAGTTGCTTTGTGAGTAAATCATTACTTAGACTACTTCATTTCCCTTCAGTAATCAGAAGAAGGCTACGTGTTAACCTGGTCTGACTCTCATCTTTAACACAGAAGTACTTAGGCATATGTATTAGCTCTCCCTGCCTCCTGTTGGTTAGACTAACAAATATATGGGCACAAAATATGGGACAGGATATAAGAAAACATTTGTATAGTAGTTTCACTACATGTACAGCCATTCATCCACTCCTCTACACAGTAATAATATTTTATTGTAATCTAGAAGGTAGTGATGAGCCACGTGCTCTTCAACGTTGGCAGGTCTGCAATCATCAGGAAAACCTGATCCTTCTGTGGGTCTGCTGGTCCAGAAGCAGCAACATCTTATTCAGAACATGTACGATCAACACGTTGTTGGTTTTGGTCTTTTCATGGTTATCACAAAGCTATGTATCCCATAAAGCCAACTGTCTGCGCTTTAGTACAGTTGAAGGTACTCTAAGCGATGTTACGCGTTTTTTAGGCCACATTTTTTATCTGTAGACAGCCCAGGCTCCACAAACGGCAAAAAAACCAAACTGCGCCAACCTGCACCACCAAACATAACAAACAGTCTTCCAGCCAATAACCGACAAGAAGGATTTGGGGGTGGGGGGTTTGGGGGGTTAGTGTGTGGAAGGTAGGGGGAGGGGACAGGATGAGGAGGAGGGAGGGGCGAGCTAGCCTCTGTTTTGTTGACAATACTTTGAGCGTCAACAAGAAGTGACACGCCCCAACATCGGTTAGAGCACCTTTAATAGAAGACAAAGGCTGTTATGTGTGTATGTTTATATATAATGTATTATATTTTGTTGTATGTACTAAATTCTGATTCTGATTAAAATAAAAAAATAACATTGACTCTGAAACTTGTCAGCAGTAGTACACTAGATCTGTATCAAACAAGCTGAATCATTTAATAACACTAGTCCTTTAAATAACATCCACTGTGGACATTACATAATTAATTCATATATATTTTGATCAGATGTTTTTCTTAACTTTATCATGGTGTTTATTATATTCCTTTTGTGTTGAATGTTTTCATGTTTAAGTTTAAATAAGAACATAATACTCTGTGTATGAAGTTTGCTTTGCTGTAAGAAATATAAACTGTTAATGTAATAGTTAATTTGATATAACCTGAATATGATCACCATTTGTAGCCTACACAATACTATTAAATATACATTATATGAACTAAGAAATCCTCTTTATGCTTTTTGGTGGTACCTATACAAGAAATTCCTGTTTTCTACACAATCTTGCAGAACTTCACACAGGACGATGATAGACGTTAACCAAACTATAACCTTTGAAAGCTGCTGCCAAATTGTTTTTTTTAACTTTCAATATGGATGAATATCGAACAAATACAACTGTATATTAATATATCCAAGGTGAAAGGTTAAAGATGATTTTCCCTCTTAATGTCCTCGTGTGAAATTTGACCCATTTTCAAAATGTTTCTAGGCTATATCAGAAATTTGGGTTTCTTTCAACCAAAATGTCCAAAACAATTACATGGATGGTTTCCATACGACGCTCTTAACAGGTAAAATAACTGCGTTCACTGTTCCTTCACCTTGAATTTTGGGTGTTTTATTCAATTTTATAGCATTTGGAGAAAAAACAGATAAAAGAACATTGAAAAAGGTGACAAAAATGTTGACAAAAATCTTGAAAAAAGTGACAAAAATCTTGAAAAAAGTGACAAAATGTTGAAAAAAGTTACAAAAATGTTGAAAAAAGTGCCAAAAATTTTGATAAAAAGGTGACATGTTGGAAATAAACATGCAAAGCGCATTGACAAAAACATAAAAAAAAAAAAACATCGGGAAAAGTGACAAAGGTGTCGAATAAAACGACCATGTGTCTACTAGAAGTGTTTTTCAGTGAAACTGACCCCTGTCAGTGTGAAGTGGTAACAAACAGTAATCTGATTACACTGGTAGGTGGCAGCAGAACGTCATCATGCAGGCGTCTCCTAGGTAACCGCTGTCCCAGCTCACCTGCAGACAGAAGCTGCTCAAAGTATCCACATATAGTGGTGCTATAGTTTATGAACCCATGCTAAAGTTGACTAAAAAGAGGAATAAAAAAACCATCTTTTGGAAATTGAAAAAAAAGGACACCAATTTTCTTTGTGAATGAATAATGTATATATAAATAAATACATTTTCTTCCTTAAAATACAGGGGGCATAAGTCAGTCCACCCCTATGTTAAATTCCCATAGAGGCAGGCAGATGTTTATTTTTAAAGGCCAGTTATTTCATGGATCCAGGATACTATGCATCCTGATAAAGTTCCCTTGGCCTTTGGAATTAAAATAGCCCCCCCACATCATCACATACCCTTCACCATACCCCCACATCATCACATACCCTTCACCATACCCCCACATCATCACATACCCTTCACCATACCCTCACATCATCACATACCCTTCACCATAACCCCACATCATCACATACCCTTCACCATAACCCCACATCATCACATACCCTTCACCATACACCATTTGATGTATAACCTGAATATGATCGCCATTTGTAGCCTACACGATACTATTAAATATACATTATATGACCCAAGAAATCCTCTTTATGTTTTTTGGTGGTAACTATATATTCTTGTACCCAACACATTCAGGACGATGATGGACGCTAATCAAACTATAACTTTGAAAAGCTGCTGCCAAATAGTTTTTTTTTGCTTTCAATTTTAAGCGAACACAGATGAACATTAAACACACACAACTGTATAACAATTATCTCCAAGTTTATATGTGAACAGATGAAATATAATTGAAGCTTTTGTGTATTTAAGTGTGAAGTAACCAAACAGTAACTTGGCAGCAGAGCGTCATAATGCAGGTGTCTCACGGTAACTGTTGTCATACCGACAATCTGCAGACAGACAGACGCTGCTCAAAGTGTCCACATAGATCTCTGCACGCACTGGTTCTCTGTAGAATTGCACGAGTTATTGTGTCGCTTTTGTACAAAGCACTGTGTTACACTGATGTGTATGAAATGTGCAATATAAATAAAGTTTGAGTGATTGACTAACAGTAAGCAAACTAAAACAGTAGCCTATACTGGCAACCCTGCTGGCATATTGGGTCTGAATATTTCACTGTGGCATCATAACATAGCTTCAAGAAGAAGAACATTTAAACTCATCAACTTAAGAGAAAATATATTATGACAAAGTGAGTCATGCTTTTTTTCCCCAAGTGTGTTTCTAGGTTTCCATTCCTGGGAAACGAAAGTCAAGGTGAGATAATGAAAAAGAAAGTTAACATTGCAAGCGCCACGCCTCAGATATCCGCTCCGACTTCAGCGTGACTATTTAAGGCTGCGTGCTTTAACAACATACTTTAGATGCAAAGTTCAATTACAGCCAGGATAAAGCTGAGCAGATATACCAGGAACTGTTAAAAAGAGATCTGGAACCTGCAGACAAACAGATGCTTTACAGCATCTATGCAAAACATTTATACTTTAATCAACAAGACAGAGAAGGGTCACTACGATAGGCCTATCACATGAAGGTGGTGAAGATACCACAAAAATCTATCTATCGGGAGACCAGCATCACAACCCTGAAGAAGCACAAAACCAAAAGCCCAATGTGTAGGAAATAGAAGAGTTTCCGGCAAACCTCTGTATGAAATGTGCAATAGAAATAAAGTTTAATTGATTGACTAACAGTAAGCAAACTAAAACAGTAGCCTATAGTGGCAACCCTGCTGGCATATTGGGTTTGAATATTTCACTGTGGCATCATAATAGATCTTCAAGAAGAAGAACATTTAAACTCATCAACTTAAGTTGAAACTTAAGAAGTGGTTTTGTGAATCTTTGTGTGATTGGCTGCTGCTCAGTAGCTAAGTTGTCTTGTAAGCTGAGGTGTGACTGGAGGGGAGACTCAACCCATGTTAACGTATTAACAGTTCAGTTTCTGTTTCTGTTTCTTTGAACAATCTGCATTTGCTTGGTGGAGGGAGGATTAACGTTAGAATACCATTATGTTGGCTTGTAGTGTTTGTGACTTTCAATAAGTCTCACTGACTGAATATCTAAAGCACTGCAGATCACATAGACATGTTCACAATGTATTGTTTTTATGTGGCCATAAAGATTGTGAAAGAATGTTTTCCTCATTCAACTGCTTTGCTTTTCACATATCACGAACACACCCAGCTGTGGGGACCAGACAAACTGTGTGTGCCTGTACAGTTGAGGTGTTCATTGAACTTTTGCAGGGCTCATGACACACTTAAGTGGACACATAAAAGAGGGAAATAATGTACCTTGTTCCTTTCTTGGATGTAATAAGAATTTCAATGTAAAAGACATCCTTTTCATCTCATATTTCCAGGAATCACAGAGGATTTACAAATTTGCAGAACAGTCTTTTTCAGGTGAGGGAACACATATTGAGGATAATGGACCTGATGTAATGGATGGGAGTGATGCAGACCAAAGTAAAGATGTTGATAATGATAAAGTGCAAGATGCCTACACAGATAATCTAGCTTTGTTTTCCTTAGGTTTGCAGGCAAAGTATTTAGTCCCAGCCTCCACAATTACAGAGATAGCAAATGAAATGAAAACTCTTCAGAACTATTCAACATGAAAACACAATGGATGTACTATCTCGAGACCTTGAACAGTATGGTGCTCCAACAGAGACATTAACACTTCTTGGAAACAGTGCATACGAGCAGAACCCAATGCACGAGGCCTTGGATGCATATGGTCCTTTAACTACACACCATTGAAGGCTTCAATATAACACGACACACGTTAACTATGTTCAGCCTGTTGAAATCTCACTTGGGTACAATGATAGAGGGCAGAAGAGGCAGAAGAGGCACTATCACTATATCCCAATACTGCAAAGCCTCAAAGCAATGCTAAAAGATGAAAGTGCAGCTCAGCAAAGTTTGAACCCACCTCTGGTTGAAGATGGCACACGCCGTGATTTCACTGACTGGCATGTCATTCTTCAGACCCAGATTCTTTAAAAGTGCATTTTTCATTTGTTTTTATTTTAATCAACAAACATCCAGTCCCTGTACCGGGGTTAGCTTCTGCTTTGGGCAAAGGGGGCTTTGCGTTCTCCTTTACCTTGTTAAGGTAAGCTAGGTTAGCCTCCTTGTGCACGCTTCAAATGCACACATTTGTGGGATTTTTCCCTTTAATAAATTAAAGGGGAATACCACCTTCCACTGCAAGGCACTTGCTTTTATCTGACACAAGTCATGTTTCCATCAATGTATTTTTATGCACATTTCAAGTATCGCATTAGAAAATGTTGATGGAAACGGCAAAATTTGAAAAAAAAAACTTCCTCAAATTCACAAAAAAGTTTTTATTTTCCATGTTTATGTGTCTAAGTGACTGATAGGAACAGCAGTCTTTGACATTGGTCCAGTATTAAGCGTAAAGAGTTTCAGAGAAAACTAAAGTAAAAGTTACATCCCATGAACCAGTTGGTTCAGTGTTGTCGTGCAACAGCATTACCTGATGTGTTCCTCATATCAATCATATCAAGTTTAATTATGTTGAAACAAATTCCACAATTATTCTCCAACCATTCTCAGACTCCGGTGGCTGTCACTCAGCGGTTAGGTGACTTTCTAAGCATTTGATCTCGGTCCAATGGGGGCGAGAGAAGCTGCAAAGTCACATTCATTTCTCCACCTGCTTTGTTTAACATTTAACATTGAGATCTCCAACTATGTAGGGAGGTCTCCGGAACATGTCTGCCCACATTCATCTGCACATTCATCTGCTGATGGATGTGAAATTCTGTTACTTATACTTCTGGCTCTGTGCCTGCTTCTTCTTACAGACACTTAATCAAGTGTTGATTTATGTTTTGGTGAATGAGGAAACTGACTGAAAACAAGTTGGACCACTTGTCTACAAATCCAAACGCCCCTCCTCAGCCATCCGCTCCGACTTCAGCATGACTATTTAAAGCTGCTTCAACAACATCTCATTTACAGCGAGGCAGAAGTTGGAGATCACTGACTTTATACCAGCTGAATGATGAGGTGAGTAGCTGCTTCTGCATTACATTTTTAAAGAGAATCATTATGATTTATTTAACATCTTATTATTGAGCCCCAGAGCCCAAAATATTAACATTATGGATCCTACAAGTCAATGTTTTCATTCCATCCCTATTTTCTTCTTTCTTCATTCTTTCTTTTATATCTTCTGTTTCTTTTCAAGTTGATTTAATATCATTCCAAGGGGTCTGTTTTAAATCCACGATGCAGAGGCCTGCTGTCCTGGGCCAGTCACAGACTATGCCCAAGCACAAGACTATTTGTTCTGTGAGATGGGTCAATCCTAAGCGGGATAGATAAGCCATAAGAAGCTGGGTCCAAACTAGTTTAATGATGTCTACACTAGAAAATGGAGAAAGTACTTAAGCTTTCTGGAGGGCTCATAAAAAGCTATGTGCTGGGGTTAAGCGTATACTATTTGGTTATTGTTGTCACCAGTGGTGACTGGTCATTAGGGCCAGTTGGTAGAATAAATATTTTGATATTTTGCATCCATTTTTTATTTCAATTTCTTTTTGGTATCTACTTAGGAAATTCAATTGCTAAAAGAAAATACTACACATTAAGTCAGCATTAAGATGTGTGCTATTCAGACATATTTACACCTGTGCTAGTAAATTCACCACTCTGTTAACCTTTGAACTGACTCATATATGACACACGAATCAAGATGGATGGGGCATTTGTAAGTATTTTATTCTGCAATGGGACACAACCATTCAGTTCAGGAAGATAAATAGATGGCTTGCTTCCACCACATCATGAAAATCATACTTTGCTGTAGGCTAGTTTGTTGGATTCAACAACTTAAAATTGCAGACTTTAGTTTGTGCTCATGTTGTAATCTTACAATAATATATAATTTAAATTGAAATAAAATGGATTGAAATGACTGTGTACCTTTTACAATAATGCCACAACAACCATTTCTAACAGTTAAACAAAAACTAGAACAGGTTCTTTAGAATAGAAAAGGTCAGATAATCCCATGCTTTACATGCCCATTGTTTATTAGAGGAAATAATTTATATATTGTCCTCTGCTGCCACCCTGAGGAATGTTAGAGCAACAGTAGGCAAACTGCTTTAGCCCAGTCAACAAGAACAAATACATATTTTTTAAATGCTATAACTATACACTAGTTCACATATTTAGAACTTATAATGATATGTAGAAATAATAAAATAAAACCCAATGTGAATATTATTTTCTTTAGGCTACTCAGACTAACAGCAAAGCAGGTCCGTGCTTGATTAGTGTTGCCTGACCTTCTTCTTACTGATTGGGTGAATTAGAGTTCAAATCTACTGGCTGTGAAAACCACAGGGCGGAGTTGATTATCAAAATGCCACCAGGCGTCTAATAAGCGATGTCACATGTTGGTGGCGTTGATTAGACGTCAGATGGCGCCAAGAACAATGTTCAAACCACTGTGAGAATTGTGACGAATTATGACCATTTTGGCTTTCCATACTTATTGATAGCTAAACAACTTGCGTTGGTAGCAGCATCACTCACGCATGTGTTCACGTTGCAACACTGTCTTGTGGAGCCATGTGGTTTGTTGACATGTTAACAGAGTAAGTTACAGACTATTCTAGTTTTACTGGTATGTAACCCATCTTTTGAAATTGTGCCACACCAATTTTTTCGATATAAAAACGCCACTGGTTGTCACATACAAACGTTTATTTTGTTTACATCTATTTTGTTGTTATTCTGTTGTGTTAGGGTTACTATGTCATCTTTTCTTGATTTTTGTCTGGGTAGGTGGTGATGACGATGGGGGAGAAGGTTTTTTTGTGTAGTGTTAAAAAATGAATGAAAGTTGTTAATTAATAAAAAAAAACGTATTTTTATTCTCCATCAGTGCTGCTCAGAGTCAAACAACGCTGGAGTCCAAACTGGAGGCCCTGCAGTGCCACTTCACCTGGGATCTGGAGACCAGCAAGTCCATGCTGTTACGTCGCAAGGACAACCTGGAGGACATCGGCACCGAGGAGGGGAACAGCTGGCTGGGTCACATTTACAACCTGCGGGGGTTCATTCAGTACAAGCTGGGGTTCACCGAAGACGCCCAGAGTTTCTTCAACAAGGCTGCAGAGGCCTTCAGCAAGATAAGAAACGCAGATGAGGGTCCCTGGTTGGTGGTGAACTACGGGAACCTGGCGTGGCTGCACCACCACCTGGGAGACCAAGCAGAGAGTCAGGCTTACCTGTCAAAGGTCAACGCCCTGATGAATAAATACCCATCTCCATCCCAGGACCAGCTCCATCCAGAGATCTACGCTGAGAAAGGCTGGACCCTGATGAAGTTCAGCAGAGAACAAAAGAAAGAGGCTGCAGATTACTTCCAGAGAGCCATCAGGATGCAGCCGGACATGGTGGAGTGGAACACCAGCTACGTCTTAGAGTTAATGTATGATTTCAGGGAAAACAACGAGGGGCAGGAGGCTGACATTTTGGATAAAATGAGAACTGCCAAGGAACAGGATCCAGAGAACTTGTACCTCGCTGTTCTCTACCTCGAGCAATGTACAAAGAAAGGAGAAAGAATCGAAGATGAAGCACGTGAGTTGGCAAGAAAGGTTTTGAGAAATCCTGTCAGCAGCTACAGTGGTATTAAACCATTACTAAGGGTTTACGTAAACCATGTATCTATTGATGAAGCCATTGATTTGGCAGAGGAGGCTCTGGGAAAACATCCAGATAAGCGTCATCTTAAGAAATGTGCGCATTCTGCTACAAATGGAAGATCTTCAGGGAAAGCCCAGAGCAAAGGCGATAGACAGAGCAATCAGTCTCCATGAGGAGGTGATTTCTCTTTACCCTGATTCTTCACTTGTGAAGGAAATAAACCTCGCAAAGATATACTCAAATTTAAATAACAGCCAGGATAAAGTTGAGCAGATATACCAGGAAGTACTAGAAAGAGATCTGGAACCTCTAGACAAACAGATGATTTACAGCACCTATGCAAAACATTTATCATGGAATCGACAAGACAGTGGAGGGTCAGTACGATATCACATGAAGGTGGCAAAGATACCACAAGAATCTATATATCGGGAGACCAGCATCAAAACCCTGAAGAAGATTAGAGACAGAGGCAGGAGCCACATGTGTAGAGAAATAGAGGAGTTTCTGGAAAACCTGCCAGAGCCATAGTGTTTTTCACATTCGCCCAAAGCAAAGCGTGATAGACAGAGCAATCAGTCTCAATAAAGAGGTGATTGCTTTTTACCCTCCTTCTTTCCTTATGAAGAAACTAGAACTCGCAAATATCTATATGCAAAATTAAATTACACCCAGGAAAAAGCATAGAAGTAATACCAGGAACTGATCTGGAACCTGCAGACAAACAGATGTTTTGTAAGGCTTCTATGCAAAATATTTAAACTGTAATCGTCAGGAGTACCAAAGGGTCAATACTTGAAGCAGTAGTACCACATCGATCCTCCTCTCGTTGTAACAGCATCACAACTCTGAAAAAGATTAAAAGACAGAGACAAAACCCAATGTGTAGAGAAATAGAAGAGTTTCTGGCAAACCTGCAAGAGCCATAGTGTTATTAAAAGCACTGGTTCTAAATCCAGATTAAGTGTAGGTACACACATGACATTATATTGATTACAGTCATCAGGAAAACCTGTTTCCTTCTGTTGGTCTGCTGGTCCAGAAGCAGCAACACCTTATTCAGAACATGTACGATCAACTAGTTGTTGGTTTTGGTCTTTTAATGGTTATCACAAAGATATGTATCATATAAAGACAACTGTGTGCGCTTTAGTACAGTTAATAGAAGACAAAGACTCTTATGTGTGTGTTGTTATGTGTGCACCATAGTGTAGCACTTTTAATTTCGTTGTATGTACTTACAATGAGAATAAAGTCAATTCTGATTCTGTTTCAAAATAAAAATAACTTTAACATTGACTCTGAAACCTGTCAGCAGTAGTACACTAGATCTGTATCAAACAAGCTGAATCATTTAATAACACTGGTCCTTTAAATAACATCCACTGTGGACATGTTCAGATGTCATTACATAATTAATTCATATATATTTTGATCAGATGTTTTTCTTAACTTTATCACGGTGTTTATTATATTCCTGTTGTGTTAATTGTTTTCATGTTTAAGTATAAATAAGTAAATAATACTGTGTGTATGAAGTTTGCTTTGCTGTCAGAAATATAAACAGTTGTTAATGTAATAGTTAATTTGATGTATAACCTGAATAGATCGCCATTTGTAGCCTACACAATACTATTAAATATACATTATATGAACTAAGAAATCCTCTTCTTTATATTTTTGGTGGTGGTACTATACAATAAATTCTTGTTTTCTACACAATCTTGCAGAACTTCACACCGGACGATGATGGACGTTAACCAAACTATAACCTTTGAAAACTGCTGCCAAATTTTTTTTAACTTTCAACATGGATGAGCATCAAACAAATACAACTATATATTAATATATCCAAGGTGACAGGTTAAATATTATTTACCCTTCCTTTGACCCATTTTCAAAAAGTTTCTAGGCTATATGAGAAATTTGGGTTTCTTTCAAACAAAGTGTCCAAAAAATAACGTGGATGGTTAGCATACGACGGTCTTCACAAGTAAAATAAATGATCAGTTCACTGCTTTCATTGAATTTGGGTGGTTTATTCAATTTCATAGCATTTGAAGAAGAAACAGATAAAAGAACATTGAAAAAAGGTGACAAAAATGTTGAAAAAGTGACAACATTTTTGATAAAAGGTGACAAAAATGTTGATAAAAAATTGCCAAAAATTTTGAAAAAAGGTGACAAATATGTTGAAAATAAACATGCAAAGCGCATTGACAAAAACATAAAAAAACATTGTAAAACCTTCAGAAAACGTCAGGAAAAGTGACAAAGGTGTCGAATAAAAACGACTAAAACGTTTTTGACCCAGGAAAAACTAAAAAGCTGCACTGTCAACGGAAGACAAACACGAGGGATAAATAGAGATGTTGTGTCTAATAGAAGTGTTTTTCAGTGAAACTGACCCCTGTCAGTGTGAAGTGGTAACAAACAGTAATCTGATTACACCGGTAGGTGGCGCAGAACGTCATCATGCAGGCGTCTCCTAGGTAACCGCTGTCCCAGCTCACCTGCAGACAGAAGCTGCTCAAAGTATCCACATACAGTGGTGCTCATAAATTTATGAACCCATGCTAAAGTTGACTTTTGGAAATTGATCTTAATGCCATAAATAAAAAGAGGAAAAATCCAACTCTTGAGGACACCAATTTTCTTTGTGAATGAATAATGTATCAGAATAAATAAATGTTCTTCCTTAAAATACAGGGGGCATAAGTCAGTACACCCTATGTTAAATTCCCACAGAGGAAGGCAGATGTTTATTTCTAAAGGCCAGTTATTTCATGGATCCTGATAAAGTTCCCTTGGCCTTTGGAATTAAAATTGCCCCACCACATCATCACATACCCCCACACCCCCCACATCATCACCTACCCTTCACCATACCCCCACATCATCACTACCCTTCACCATACCCCCACATCATCACATACCCTTCACCATACCCCCACATCATCACCTACCCTTCACCATACCCCCACATCATCACCTACCCTTCACCATACCCCCACATCATCACATACCCTTCACCATACCCCCACATCATCACATACCCTTCACCATACCCCCACATCATCACATACCCTTCACCATACCCCCACATCATCACCTACCCTTCACCATACCTAGAGATTGGCATGGTTTTATCTCAGTTAGCCTAATAGCTGGTTTGATTTGCATTGAGAGATGATCTTATGGAAAGTACCCCATGCCAATCTCTAGGTATGGTGAAGGGTTACTAGTTACTATTATTATTATTACTATTAATAAATAAACTGGAGAATAGCTGAATGGGGCTGGTGAAGGAGTCCTCTCAGGCAACAGAGCAAGCAGTTGACACAGACAGAGATGACGAAGCATGCGGGCTGGTGATGGCAGGTGAATAGTGGTGTCAGCAGGCAGGTCAAAAAATAGCAGAACAGAGTGGTTTCCTTAAGAGCACAAAAAATGGAATTAAGGCAGGTAAGGCAAAAAACAGCGGAATACAAAAGGTTCAGAGACTGATACGAGCTGGATGTTTCACCTACGTGACTAGACTTAACAATCTGGCGCCGAGCAGAGAGCAACCACAGCTTCACCGTGCGCTCATGGACATCGGAAAACGTTTTCCGAGTGAAAACGTCACCATTCACGTCACTTCCTGTGGGAATCAGAGGTGGGAAACTGGGGCTCGATTTTGCTAACAGAGTTTCCCAGTTGGTGACGCGTTGTTGACAACTGATGTGTGATGGAGGCACATACTGAACATATTTCAATGACAATAAACTTTTATTGTGGACAAACGCCTCTGCCAAGAAACATGCACAGACATAACATGTTCCAAATTATTCATAAATAGGCCTATGAGTATAAAACAGCACCTTATCTGTGTCCTTTCCCATTGGTTGTCCTGCAGATAACACACAAAACACACCTGTCCATGTGCTGTTTGGATGCTCGTATAAGAAAACAAGCAGCAGATCTTTTGTTATTGTGGCCTCCATGTTTTCCACCCACCTGATGCCTCGGCTACAGCCAACAGCTGGTGGCAGTCATGCAACAAGTTGTTATCGCCAAACGCCAATATAACAGAAGAAGAAGAACGCGCATCCCGCCAGCCATGTGAACGCTACCAGTCGGAAAACAACGTAACCACGGGGGGTCCCTGTTATTCTGTGAAGAAAAAATAAAAGTTAACATGTGCCTAAGTTAAACAAAACAAGTCACACCAAGGCCCTGAGTAAATGCAATCACTAATGACTTTCTGGATTATATGATCAATCAGTTTTAATAACTTTCTTTCTATGTAATGGAATGTTTCAATTTGACTTCAGTGTACTCGTAGTGCAGATAAAGGGTTAACATAGAGCATAGAAAGAAATCCTCCAATGAGAATTTTCAGAGCCTGTTGCTAGGGTGTCTGATGAGAAGATTCCATTTTTGGGACAGCCTAGAGGGCCTTCCCCTGGTAACTTTCCATTCTGGAAAGTTACAGAAGATGACGTCATCTGAACTATTGAACTCAGCTACTTTTTGTGTCAAGTCAGCAGTCTCCCGCTGTGATACAGGCTGGCACATTGCCAGCTCTTTGTCCAGAGAGAGGATGTGCGACTGGGAGAGGTGCGAAGATCAGGGAAGCTCCTTGACAGAGGATAAACATGCCAGTCAAAAATTAAAGGAACATACATCATATATTTGCTTTTAGTTTGAACTTTTAACCAGTTTTGACACATTTAATACAACATTTAAAAACTAGGCTTATCATGTTTCAAGGAGAGTCCCTCCCCTCAGGAGACGTCTGGAAAAGCCATTGGACGCACAAAACAGACCTGACACCTGCCAGGACCAATAAGAGAAGAACGCGCTGGAGTAGAATAGTATTTAAACTGTTTAGACAAAGGATTCGGGGCACATTTTGCAGAGTTTTCAGAACGAAGCAAACTCTTGCCCACAGCTGTGTATTCCTGTACCCTTTTTCTGCCGTATTGCTTGGGAATAAATCTTGAACAGAAGGAGAGAAGTTGTAGCGATTTTATCTGAAGTTGGAGTGACTTTTTTACCTTCTTCTCATCAAACGAACACGCTGACAATTCCCAGGTGATTACGGCAGGCTACAGATCCATTTGACCGTGCGACGCTTCGGTCGCGCTCCACTCTATTCCTATGGGTAACGTTAAGCGACCACAATGTGCAGGCAAAGCATCTCGGGAAGGCGGCGCTGCATTTGAAAAAACGCTGCGCGTCAAAAAGCTGGCCGATGCCCAGCTTTATGCAAATGAATCCGTTGAACGCGACGTGACTATCCAGTAGAAGTAGACGGAAATCAGAATCGAGCGAGGGAGAATTTTTATGTATTTTTTTTATCACTTTCATCAAAGTCAGAAGTATACATACACTTCCTTAGTATTTGGTAGAATTGCCCTGAAACTGTTTCACTTGGGCCAAACGTTTTGGGCATCCTTCCACAAGCTTTCTACAATAGTTTTCTGGAATTTTGGCACACTCCTCTTGACAGAACTGGTGTAACTGGGTCAGGTTTGTGGCCTTCTTGCTCGCCCACTGCCTTTTCAGTGCCGCCCACAAATGTTCTATGGGATTGAGATCAGGGCTTTGTGATGGCCACTCCAATACCTTGACTTTGTAAATAGGAATCATACATGCATCGGTGTACAAAGGCAATTGCGCTGAGTGCAAAATAGGTCCCAAATGCTGTTATGTGTGTGGTTATGTGTGCAGCGTAGAGTAGCACTTTTAATTTTGTTGTATGTACTTACAATGACAATAAAGGCAATTATGATTCTGATTAAAATAAAAATAACTTTAACATTGACTCTGAAACCTGTCAGCAGTAGTACACTAGATCTGTATCAAACAAGCTGAATCATTTAATAACACGGGTCCTTTAAATAACATCCACTGTGGACATGTTCAGATATCATTACTTGATTAATTCAAATAGATTTTGATCAGATGTTTTTCTTAACTTTATGACGGTGTTTATTATATTCCTGTTGTGTTGAATGTTTTCATGTTTAAGTTTAAATAAGTACATAATACTCTGTGTATGAAGTTTGCTTTGCTGTAAGAAATATAAACAGTTGTTAATGTAAGAGTTAATTTGATGTATATCCTGAATATGATCGTCATTTGTAACCTACACAATACTATTAAATAAACATTATGTGAATTAAGAAATCCTCTCTAAGTTTGTTTTGATTTGGTGGTAACTAAACAATAAATTCCTGTTTTCTACACAATCTTGCAGAACTTCACACAGGACGATGATGGATGTTAACCAAACTATAACTTTTGAAAGCTGCTGCCAAATTATTTTTTGTTTTTTTAACTTTCAACATGATGAGCATCAAACAAATACAACTGTATATTAATATCTCCAAGGTGACAGGTTAAAGATGATTTACCCTCCTGATGTCAAAAGGTTTCTAGTCTGTGACAACGAAATATAAAAAAAATATATATTCGAAATCTAAAGAGTTCATTTCTGCCCTAAAACGTATCACAAGTGAATTTAGTGATGAATAAATGGCGAAAATTGTTAAAATTGTACTGTTGTTGGTCTGTCTATGTAACCGGAAAGCCAATGGTTGAGGCACGTGTGCATCACTTAAAGTGTCCCCTGGAAACACTTCCGTTGTGGTGTGGGCTATTTGCACGTGTTGTCTTATTGTTGCGTGCTGTGGTTTATTTGCACGTGTTGTCTTATCATTGAATTTGGGTGTTTTATTCAATTTTATAGCATTTGGAGAAAAAACAGATAAAAGAACATTGAAAAAAGGTGACAAAAATGTTGACAAAAATGTTGACAAAAATGTTGACAAAAATTTTGATAAAAAGGTGACAAATATGTTGGAAATAAACATGCAAAGCACATTGACAAAAACATAAAAAAAAAAAAATCGTAAAAACCTTCAAAAAACATCAGGAAAAGTGACAAAGGTGTCGAATAAAACGACTAAAACGTTTTTGACCCAGAAAAACTAAAAACTGCACTGTCAACGGGAAGACAACACGAGGGTTAAATAGAGATGTTGTGTCTAATAGAAGTGTTTTTCAGTGAAACTGACCCCTGTCAGTGTGAAGTGGTAACAAACAGTAATCTGATTACACCGGTAGGTGGCAGCAGAACGTCATCATGCAGGCGTCTCCTAGGTAACCGCTGTCCCAGCTCACCTGCAGACAGAAGCTGCTCAAAGTATCCACATACAGTGGTGCTCATAAATTTATGAACCCATGCTAAAGTTGACTTTTGGAAATTGATCTTAATGCCATAAATAAAAAAAAGAGGAAAAATCCAACTCTTGAGGACACCAATTTTCTTTGTGAATGAATAATGTATCGTAAATAAATAAATGTTCTTCCTTAAAATACAGGGGGCACAAGTCAGTACACCCCTATGTTAAATTCCCATAGAGGAAGGCAGATGTTTATTTCTAAAGGCCAGTTATTTCATGGATCCTGATAAAGTTCCCTTGGCCTTTGGAATTAAAATTGCCCCACACATCATCACATACCCTTCACCATACCCCCAACCATCACATACCCTTCACCATACCCCCACATCATCACATACCCTTCACCATACCCCCACATCATCACATACCCTTCACCATACCCCCACATCATCACATACCCTTCACCATACCCCCACATCATCACCTACCCTTCACCATACCTAGAGATTGGCATGGTTTTATCTCAGTTAGCCTAATAGCTGGTTTGATTTGCATTGAGAGATGATCTTATGGAAAGTACCCCATGCCAATCTCTAGGTATGGTGAAGGGTTATTAGTTACTATTATTATTATTACTATTAATAAATAAACTGGAGAATAGCTGAATGGGGCTGGTGAAGGAGTCCTCTCAGGCAACAGAGCAAGCAGTTGACACAGACAGAGATGACGAAGCATGCGGGCTGGTGATGGCAGGTGAATAGTGGTGTCAGCAGGCAGGTCAAAAAATAGCAGAACAGAGTGGTTTCCTTAAGAGCACAAAAAATGGAATTAAGGCAGGTAAGGCAAAAAACAGCGGAATACAAAAGGTTCAGAGACTGATACGAGCTGGATGTTTCACCTACGTGACTAGACTTAACAATCTGGCGCCGAGCAGAGAGCAACCACAGCTTCACCGTGCGTTCATGGACATCGGAAAAACGTTTTTCCGAGTGAAAACGTCACCATTCACGTCACTTCCTGTGGGAATCAGAGGTGGGAAACTGGGGCTCGATTTTGCTAACAGAGTTTCCCAGTTGGTGACGCGTTGTTGACAACTGATGTGTGATGGAGGCACATACTGAACATATTTCAATGACAATAAACTTTTTATTGTGGACAAACGCCTCTGCCAAGAAACATGCACAGACATAACATGTTCCAAATTATTCATAAATAGGCCTATGAGTATAAAACAGCACCTTATCTGTGTCCTTTCCCATTGGTTGTCCTGCAGATAACACAAAAACACACCTGTCCATGTGCTGTTTGGATGCTCGTATAAGAAAACAGCAGCAGATCTTTTGTTATTGTGGCCTCCATGTTTTCACCCACCTGATGCTCTCGGCTACGGCCAACAGCAGGTGGCAGTCATGCAACAAGTTGTTATGCCAAACGCCAATATAACAGAAGAAGAAGAACGCGCATCCCGACCATGTGAACGCTACCAGTCGGAAAAACAACGTAACCACGTGGGCGGTCCCTGTTATTCTGTGAAGAAAAAATAAAAGTTAACATGTGCCTAAGTTAAACAAAACAAGTCACACCAAGGCCCTGAGTAAATGCAATCACTAATGACTTTCTGGATTATATGATCAATCAGTTTTAATAACTTTCTTTCTATGTAATGGAATGTTTCAATTTGACTTCAGTGTACTCGTAGTGCAGATAAAGGGTTAACATAGAGCATAGAAAGAAATCCTCCAATGAGAATTTTCAGAGCCTGTTGCTAGGGTGTCTGATGAGAAGATTCCATTTTTGGGACAGCCTAGAGGGCCTTCCCCTGGTAACTTTCCATTCTGGAAAGTTACAGAAGATGACGTCATCTGAACTATTGAACTCAGCTACTTTTTGTGTCAAGTCAGCAGTCTCCCGCTGTGATACAGGCTGGCACATTGCCAGCTCTTTGTCCAGAGAGAGGATGTGCGACTGGAACAGGTGCGAAGATCAGGGAAGCTCCTTGACAGAGGATAAACATGCCAGTCAAAAATTAAAGGAACATACATCATATATGTGCTTTTAGTTTGAACTTTTAACCAGTTTTGACACATTTAATGCAACATTTAAAAACTAGGCTTATCATGTTTCAAGGAGAGTCCCTCCCCTCAGGAGACGTCTGGAAAAGCCATTGGACGCACAAAACAGACCTGACACCTGCCAGGACCAATAAGAGAAGAACGCGCTGGAGTAGAATAGTATTTAAACTGTTGAGACAAAGGATTCGGGGCACATTTTGCAGAGTTTTCAGAACGAAGCAAACTCTTGCCCACAGCTGTGTATTCCTGTACCCTTTTTCTGCCGTATTGCTTGGGAATAAATCTTGAACAGAAGGAGAGAAGTTGTAGCGATTTTATCTGAAGTTGGAGTGACTTTTTTACCTTCTTCTCATCAAACGAACACGCTGACAATTCCCAGGTGATTACGGCAGGCTACAGATCCATTTGACCGTGCGACGCTTCGGTCGCGCTCCACTCTATTCCTATGGGTAACGTTAAGCGACCACAATGTGCAGGCAAAGCATCTCGGGAAGGCGGCGCTGCATTTGAAAAAACGCTGCGCGTCAAAAAGCTGGCCGATGCCCAGCTTTATGCAAATGAATCCGTTGAACGCGACGTGACTATCCAGTAGAAGTAGACGGAAATCTTTTAAACTGACCGTTGTCGATCTGAAATGAAGACATTCAGCAACTGCACGGCCTATTTCTTGCTTAAAATGTTTTCAGAATTGTTTTTCCTTTGAACTGTATTTAGAGCTTGTATAACAACATTATACCATGTGTATATAGTTAATTTGATGTATAACCTGAATATGATTGTTATTTGTGCACACACAATAGCATTAAATATACATTATGTGAACTAACATATCATTGCTTTGTGTGTTTGTTGTGTTTTGATGGTAACTATACAAGACATTCATGTATTCTACACAATCAGGACGATGATGGACGTTATCAAACTGCAACTTGTTAAAAACTGCTGCCAAACCTATGTTTATAGCCTACAACTGTACAACAATATCTACAAGTTGATATCTGAAAAGGTGAAAAAAATGAACAACTTTTAAAAAAACATGTTAAAAAGGTGGCTAATACCATCAGATATAATCTGACTAACCTGAGACACATAAGGCCATATCTAACCACAGAGGCAGCCAAACTTTGCATGCCATGATCTTTTCCCAAAAGCTGGTCCCAAGCAAACATGACAACTCTTAAACCAATAGAAACCCTTTATAAGCAAACTTTAAAAACAATAGATCAAACACCTATCAGCTATCACCACTGCCATATCACTACTAAATACAACTTGTTTAATTTTTACATTATCTAGATGCCTGCCCCATTTTCAAACTATGACATGGGCTTGCACCTCCACCACTGGGTGAATTTATACAACAGAAGAAGAGCAGTGGCAGAGCAACTAGGGTAACTAGGGCAACAACCAGGGGAGACTGTGTTGTACAGTAGACGTACAGTAGTAAGTCTGGCCAAACAGTCTTCTCAGTACGGGGTTAAAATAGTTGGAACTGCCTTCCTACAGTGATTATCCAAACACTTAAAGCTTAGACTAGAGCATATTAAGTTAACTTACTGTTATAGTGTTGTTTTATTCTCCATCAGTGCTGCTCAGAGTCAAACAACACTGGAGTCCAAACTGGAGGCCCTGCAGTGCCACTTCACCTGGGATCTGGAGACCAGCGAGTCCCTACTTTTATGTCGCAAGGACAAGCTGGAGGACATCGGCACCGAGGAGGGGAACAGCTGGCTGGGTCACATTTACAACCTGCGGGGGTTCATTCAGTACAAGCTGGGGTTCACCGAAGACGCCCAGAGTTTCTTCAACAAGGCTGCAGAGGCCTTCAGCAAGATAAGAAACGCAGATGAGGGTCCCTGGTTGGTGGTGAACTACGGGAACCTGGCGTGGCTGCACCACCACCTGGGAGACCAAGCACAGAGTCAGGCTTACCTGTCAAAGGTCAACGCCCTGATGAATAAATACCCATCTCCATCCCAGGACCAGCTACATCCAGAGATCTACGCTGAGAAAGGCTGGACCCTGATGAAGTTCAGCAGAGAACAAAAGAAAGAGGCTGCAGATTACTTCCAGAGAGCCATCAGGATGCAGCCGGACATGGTGGAGTGGAACACCAGCTACATCTTAGGGTTAGTGGTTACTTGTGATAAGAGAGACACAGGGCAGGTGGCTGACCTTCTGGAGAAAATGAGAGTGGCCAAGGAACAGGATCCAGAGAACTTGTTCCTCGCTGCTCACTACTTAACTCTACGTGTTGACCACGGAGAAGAAATCAAAGATGAAGCACGTGAGTTAGCCAGAAAGGTTTTGAGAAATCCTGTGAGCAACTACAGTGGTATTATACCATTACTAAAGGTTTACAGTTACTATGTAGCTATTGATGAGGCCATTGATTTGGCAGAGGAGGCTCTGGGAAAACATCCAGATGAGCGTTATCTGAAGAGATGTCTCGCACACTGCTACAAAGTCAAGCTCATTTATTTCAGGGACAGTCGCCCAGAGCAAAGCGTGATAGACAGAGCAATCAGTCTCCATAAAGAGGTGATTGCTCTTTAACCTGATTCTTCACTTGCAAAGAAAATAGACCTTGCAAGTATATATGCAAAGTTAAATTACAGCGCAGGCAAAGCTGAGCAGATATACCAGGAACTGCTAGAAAGTGATCTGGAACCTGCAGACAAACAGAGGATTTACAGCATGTATGCAAAACATTTATACTTCTATCGACAAGACAGCGAAGGGTCACTACGATATCACATGAAGGTGGCAAAGATACCGCTAAAATCTAGCTATCGGGACACCAGCATCACAGCCCTGAAGAAGATTAGAGACAGAGGCAGGAGCCACATGTGTAGAGAAATAGAGGAGTTTCTGGCAAACCTACAAGAGCCATAGTGTTTTTAAAAGCACTGGTTCTAACTCCAGATTAAATGTAGGTACATACTGTACATTACATTATATTGATTACAATCACAGACCTGCCAACATGTACCGATTTTGCGACCTCGCACGCTTCTTACGCACCCTTGGCACGCTTTGTACGATCCGCGTCTCTCTAGATACATGATTTTGTTGCATCTCGCTTTCTCTGGTTTCAGTTTCTTTGCAATCTATGACGTTGATGCTGCCGCTGAGCAGTGGAGTGAAAAGCTGTCGGCCAATCAGAGCTCCCATTTTAACCCTCCGCCCACCTGCCCCTCCTAGCCAAATGCTTCGTGCGTTCAATTCAATTCAGTGCCTCAGCAAGCCAGGCTGTCCGGATAACTGTAGGCTTGCATGCCATGGCTGAACCGCCTCAAAAAAAGGTTCGGAACGATTTCTTAACGAGAGAGATGGCCTTTCCTCCACCTGTCCAGGCTACCTCACATAGACAGTATGTAGAACCTCATCACGCGTTCTGCACCGTGTGCAAGAAAGACATCGACATCAGTCACCGAGGGGCAACAGGTAACGAACACAGTGTCATAAACAATTACTCCCCACCCCCCGAAACATTATGCTATTAAAAATAAATGTATGATAAGAAAATAGCGTTCATAGTTTCCATCAGTGATGGGAGTAACGCGTTACAATTCAGTGGTTGAAATGACTGCAGAGATACATTTGACATTATTTTCCTGACTTGTTAACGGTTGTTAACGCTGCGTTGAAGCGAGCTGTCCCGTCACTGTTCCCCGTGGTCAGAACCAGAACCAGACGGTAACTGACAACATCTGTGTCCTGTCAGTGACGACAGCAATGTGACAGCAACTTACAGATAACATGTCGAGAATTAATGTTTAGTCTTGCTACACGTAATATTACATTTTATCGGCGGTGGAAAGTAACTATAGCGTGTCAGGCTTCAATCTGTGCTTTTTTAGTGGTTGCTTTAGGCCTATTTAAAGTTGCTTTGTGAGTAAATCATTACTTAGACTACTTCATTTCCCTTCAGTAATCAGAAGAAGGCTACGTGTTAACCTGGTCTGACTCTCATCTTTAACACAGAAGTACTTAGGCATATGTATTAGCTCTCCCTGCCTCCTGTTGGTTAGACTAACAAATATATGGGCACAAAATATGGGACAGGATATAAGAAAACATTTGTATAGTAGTTTCACTACATGTACAGCCATTCATCCACTCCTCTACACAGTAATAATAATTTATTGTAATCTAGAAGGTAGTGATGAGCCACGTGCTCTTCAACGTTGGCAGGTCTGCAATCATCAGGAAAACCTGATCCTTCTGTGGGTCTGCTGGTCCAGAAGCAGCAACATCTTATTCAGAACATGTACGATCAACACGTTGTTGGTTTTGGTCTTTTCATGGTTATCACAAAGCTATGTATCCCATAAAGCCAACTGTCTGCGCTTTAGTACAGTTGAAGGTACTCTAAGCGATGTTACGCGTTTTTTAGGCCACATTTTTTATCTGTAGACAGCCCAGGCTCCACAAACGGCAAAAAAACCAAACTGCGCCAACCTGCACCACCAAACATAACAAACAGTCTTCCAGCCAATAACCGACAAGAAGGATTTGGGGGTGGGGGGTTTGGGGGGTTAGTGTGTGGAAGGTAGGGGGAGGGGACAGGATGAGGAGGAGGGAGGGGCGAGCTAGCCTCTGTTTTGTTTGACAATACTTTGAGCGTCAACAAGAAGTGACATCGCCCAACATCGGTTAGAGCACCTTTAATAGAAGACAAAGGCTGTTATGTGTGTATGTTTATATATAATGTATTATATTTTGTTGTATGTACTAAATTCTGATTCTGATTAAAATAAAAAAATAACATTGACTCTGAAACTTGTCAGCAGTAGTACACTAGATCTGTATCAAACAAGCTGAATCATTTAATAACACTAGTCCTTTAAATAACATCCACTGTGGACATTACATAATTAATTCATATATATTTTGATCAGATGTTTTTCTTAACTTTATCATGGTGTTTATTATATTCCTTTTGTGTTGAATGTTTTCATGTTTAAGTTTAAATAAGAACATAATACTCTGTGTATGAAGTTTGCTTTGCTGTAAGAAATATAAACTGTTAATGTAATAGTTAATTTGATATAACCTGAATATGATCACCATTTGTAGCCTACACAATACTATTAAATATACATTATATGAACTAAGAAATCCTCTTTATGCTTTTGGGGGGGTACCTATACAAGAAATTCCTGTTTTTCTACACAATTTTGCAGAACTTCACACAGGACCGATGATAGACGTTAACCAAACTATAACCTTTGAAAGCCGCTGCCAAATTGTTTTTTTAACTTTCAATATGGATGAATATCGAACAAATACAACTGTATATTAATATATCCAAGGTGAAAGGTTAAAGATGATTTTCCCTCTTAATGTCCTCGTTGAAATTTGACCCATTTTCAAAATGTTTCTAGGCTATATCAGAAATTTGGGTTTCTTTCAACCAAAATGTCCAAAACAATTACATGGATGGTTTCCATACCACGCCTTAACAGGTAAAATAACTGATCAGTTCACTGCTTTCATTGAATTTGGGTGTTTTATTCAATTTTATAGCATTTGGAGAAAAAACAGATAAAAAGAACATGAAAAAGGTGACAAAAATGTTGACAAAAATGTTGAAAAAAGTGACAAAAATCTTGAAAAAAGTGACAAAATGTTGAAAAAAGTTACAAAAATGTTGAAAAAAGTGCCAAAAATTTTGATAAAAAGGTGACATGTTGGAAATAAACATGCAAGCGCATTGACAAAAACATTAAAAAAAAAAAAAAAAAAACATCGGAAAAGTGACAAAGGTGTCGAATAAAACGACCATGTGTCTACTAGAAGTGTTTTTCAGTGAAACTGACCCCTGTCAGTGTGAAGTGGTAACAAACAGTAATCTGATTACACTGGTAGGTGGCAGCAGAACGTCATCATGCAAGGCCTCTCCTAGGTAACCGCTGTCCCAGCTCACCTGCAGACAGAAGCTGCTCAAAGTATCCACATATAGTGGTGCTATAGTTTATGAACCCATGCTAAAGTTGACTAAAAAGAGGAATAAAAACCATCTTTGGAAATTGAAAAAAAGGACACCAATTTTCTTTGTGAATGAATAATGTATATATAAATAAATACATTTTCTTCCTTAAAATACAGGGGGCATAAGTCAGTCCACCCCTATGTTAAATTCCCATAGAGGCAGGCAGATGTTTATTTTTAAAGGCCAGTTATTTCATGGATCCAGGATACTATGCATCCTGATAAAGTTCCCTTGGCCTTTGGAATTAAAATAGCCCCCCCAACATCACACACCCTTCACCATACCCCCACATCATCACATACCCTTCACCATACCCCCACATCATCACATACCCTTCACCATACCCTCACATCATCACATACCCTTCACCATAACCCCACATCATCACATACCCTTCACCATACACCATTTGATGTATAACCTGAATATGATCGCCATTTGTAGCCTACGATACTATTAAATATACATTATATGACCCAAGAAATCCTCTTTATGTTTTTGGTGGTAACTATATATTCTTGTACCCAACACATTCAGGGACGATGATGGACGCTAATCAAACTATAACTTTGAAAAGCTGCTGCCAAATAGTTTTTTTGCTTTCAATTTTTAAGCGAACACAGATGAACATTAAACACATACAACTGTATAACAATTATCTCCAAGTTTATATGTGAACAGATGAAATATAATTGAAGCTTTTGTGTATTTAAGTGTGAAGTAACCAAACAGTAACTTGGCAGCAGAGCGTCATAATGCAGGTGTCTCTCCACGGTAACTGTTGTCATACCGACAATCTGCAGACAGACAGACGCTGCTCAAAGTGTCCACATAGATCTCTGCACGCACTGGTTCTCTGTAGAATTGCGCAGTTATTGTGTCGCTTTTGTACAAAGCACTGTGTTACACTGATGTGTATGAAATGTGCAATATAAATAAAGTTTGAGTGATTGACTAACAGTAAGCAAACTAAAACAGTAGCCTATACTGGCAACCCTGCTGGCATATTGGGTCTGAATATTTCACTGTGGCATCATAACATAGCTTCAAGAAGAAGAACATTTAAACTCATCAACTTAAGAGAAAATATATTATGACAAAGTGAGTCATGCTTTTTTTCCCCAAGTGTGTTTCTAGGTTTCCATTCCTGGGAAACAAAAGTCAAGGTGAGATAATGAAAAAGAAAGTTAACATTGCAAGCGCCACGCCTCAGATATCCGCTCCGACTTCAGCGTGACTATTTAAGGCTGCGTGCTTTAACAACATACTTTAGATGCAAAGTTCAATTACAGCCAGGATAAAGCTGAGCAGATATACCAGGAACTGTTAAAAAGAGATCTGGAACCTGCAGACAAACAGATGCTTTACAGCATCTATGCAAAACATTTATACTTTAATCAACAAGACAGAGAAGGGTCACTACGATAGGCCTATCACATGAAGGTGGTGAAGATACCACAAAAATCTATCTATCGGGAGACCAGCATCACAACCCTGAAGAAGCACAAAAACAAAAGCCCAATGTGTAGAGAAATAGAAGAGTTTCTGGCAAACCTCTGTATGAAATGTGCAATAGAAATAAAGTTTAATTGATTGACTAACAGTAAGCAAACTAAAACAGTAGCCTATAGTGGCAACCCTGCTGGCATATTGGGTTTGAATATTTCACTGTGGCATCATAATAGATCTTCAAGAAGAAGAACATTTAAACTCATCAACTTAAGTTGAAACTTAAGAAGTGGTTTTGTGAATCTTTGTGTGATTGGCTGCTGCTCAGTAGCTAAGTTGTCTTGTAAGCTGAGGTGTAACTGGAGGGGAGACTCAACCCATGTTAACGTATTAACAGTTCAGTTTCTGTTTCTGTTTCTTTGAACAATCTGCATTTGCTTGGTGGAGGGAGGATTAACGTTAGAATACCATTATGTTGGCTTGTAGTGTTTGTGACTTTCAATAAGTCTCACTGACTGAATATCTAAAGCACTGCAGATCACATAGACATGTTCACAATGTATTGTTTTTATGTGGCCATAAAGATTGTGAAAGAATGTTTTCCTCATTCAACTGCTTTGCTTTTCACATATCACGAACACACCCAGCTGTGGGGACCAGACAAACTGTGTGTGCCTGTACAGTTGAGGTGTTCATTGAACTTTTGCAGGGCTCATGACACACTTAAGTGGACACATAAAAGAGGGAAATAATGTACCTTGTTCCTTTCTTGGATGTAATAAGAATTTCAATGTAAAAGACATCCTTTTCATCTCATATTTCCAGGAATCACAGAGGATTTACAAATTTGCAGAACAGTCTTTTTCAGGTGAGGGAACACATATTGAGGATAATGGACCTGATGTAATGGATGGGAGTGATGCAGACCAAAGTAAAGATGTTGATAATGATAAAGTGCAAGATGCCTACACAGATAATCTAGCTTTGTTTTCCTTAGGTTTGCAGGCAAAGTATTTAGTCCCAGCCTCCACAATTACAGAGATAGCAAATGAAATGAAAACTCTTCAGAACTATTCAACATGAAAACACAATGGATGTACTATCTCGAGACCTTGAACAGTATGGTGCTCCAACAGAGACATTAACACTTCTTGGAAACAGTGCATACGAGCAGAACCCAATGCACGGCCCCTTGGATGCATATGGTCCTTTAACTACACACCATTGAAGGCTTCAATATAACACGACACACGTTAACTATGTTCAGCCTGTTGAAATCTCACTTGGGTACAATGATAGAGGGCAGAAGAGGCAGAAGAGGCACTATCACTATATCCCAATACTGCAAAGCCTCAAAGCAATGCTAAAAGATGAAAGTGCAGCTCAGCAAAGTTTGAACCCACCTCTGGTTGAAGATGGCACACGCCGTGATTTCACTGACTGGCATGTCATTCTTCAGACCCAGATTCTTTAAAAGTGCATTTTTCATTTGTTTTATTTTAATCAACAAACATCCAGTCCCTGTACCGGGGTTAGCTTCTGCTTTGGGCAAAGGGGCTTTGCGTTCTCCTTTACCTTGTTAAGGTAAGCTAGGTTAGCCTCCTTGTGCACGCTTCAAATGCACACATTTGTGGGATTTTTCCCTTTAATAAATTAAAGGGGAATACCACCTTCCACTGCAAGGCACTTGCTTTTATCTGACACAAGTCATGTTTCCATCAATGTATTTTTATGCACATTTCAAGTATCGCATTAGAAAATGTTGATGGAAACGGCAAAATTTGAAAAAAAAAACTTCCTCAAATTCACAAAAAAGTTTTTATTTTCCATGTTTATGTGTCTAAGTGACTGATAGGAACAGCAGTCTTTGACATTGGTCCAGTATTAAGCGTAAAGAGTTTCAGAGAAAACTAAAGTAAAAGTTACATCCCATGAACCAGTTGGTTCAGTGTTGTCGTGCAACAGCATTACCTGATGTGTTCCTCATATCAATCATATCAAGTTTAATTATGTTGAAACAAATTCCACAATTATTCTCCAACCATTCTCAGACTCCGGTGGCTGTCACTCAGCGGTTAGGTGACTTTCTAAGCATTTGATCTCGGTCCAATGGGGGCGAGAGAAGCTGCAAAGTCACATTCATTTCTCCACCTGCTTTGTTTAACATTTAACATTGAGATCTCCAACTATGTAGGGAGGTCTCGGAACATGTCTGCCCACATTCATCTGCACATTCATCTGCTGATGGATGTGAAATTCTGTTTACTTATACTTCTGGCTCTGTGCCTGCTTCTTCTTACAGACACTTAATCAAGTGTTGATTTATGTTTTGGTGAATGAGGAAACTGACTGAAAACAAGTTGGACCACTTGTCTACAAATCCAAACGCCCCTCCTCAGCCATCCGCTCCGACTTCAGCATGACTATTTAAAGCTGCTTCAACAACATCTCATTTACAGCGAGGCAGAAGTTGGAGATCACTGACTTTATACCAGCTGAATGATGAGGTGAGTAGCTGCTTCTGCATTACATTTTTAAAGAGAATCATTATGATTTATTTAACATCTTATTATTGAGCCCCAGAGCCCAAAATATTAACATTATGGATCCTACAAGTCAATGTTTTCATTCCATCCCTATTTTCTTCTTTCTTCATTCTTTCTTTTATATCTTCTGTTTCTTTTCAAGTTGATTTAATATCATTCCAAGGGGTCTGTTTTAAATCCACGATGCAGAGGCCTGCTGTCCTGGGCCAGTCACAGACTATGCCCAAGCACAAGACTATTTGTTCTGTGAGATGGGTCAATCCTAAGCGGGATAGATAAGCCATAAGAAGCTGGGTCCAAACTAGTTTAATGATGTCTACACTAGAAAATGGAGAAAGTACTTAAGCTTTCTGGAGGGCTCATAAAAAGCTATGTGCTGGGGTTAAGCGTATACTATTTGGTTATTGTTGTCACCAGTGGTGACTGGTCATTAGGGCCAGTTGGTAGAATAAATATTTTGATATTTTGCATCCATTTTTTATTTCAATTTCTTTTTGGTATCTACTTAGGAAATTCAATTGCTAAAAGAAAATACTACACATTAAGTCAGCATTAAGATGTGTGCTATTCAGACATATTTACACCTGTGCTAGTAAATTCACCACTCTGTTAACCTTTGAACTGACTCATATATGACACCAATCAAGATGGATGGGGCATTTGTAAGTATTTTATTCTGCAATGGGACACAACCATTCAGTTCAGGAAGATAAATAGATGGCTTGCTTCCACCACATCATGAAAATCATACTTTGCGGAGGCTAGTTTGTTGGATTCAACAACTTAAAATTGCAGACTTTAGTTTGTGCTCATGTTGTAATCTTACAATAATATATAATTTAAATTGAAATAAAATGGATTGAAATGACTGTGTACCTTTTACAATAATGCCACAACAACCATTTCTAACAGTTAAAAAAAAAAAAAAACTAAACATGTTATTGATAGAAAAGGTCAGATAATCCCTACGCTTTACATGCCCATTGTTTATTAGAGAAAATAATTTATATATTGTCCTCTGCTGCCACCTTCGAGGGATCGTAAGAGCAACAGTAGGCAAACCGCTTTAGCCCAGTCAACAAGAACAAATACATATTTTTTAAATGCTATAACTATACACTAGTTCACATATTTAGAACTTATAATGATATGTAGAAATAATAAAATAAAACCCAATGTGAATATTATTTTCTTTAGGCTACTCAGACTAACAGCAAAGCAGGTCCGTGCTTGATTAGTGTTGCCTGACCTTCTTCTTACTGATTGGGTGAATTAGAGTTCAAATCTACTGGCGCCGTAAAACCACAGGGCGGGAGTTGATTATCAAAATGCCACCAGGCGTCTAATGCGATGTCACATGTTGGTGGCGTTGATTAGACGTCAGATGGTGCGCCAAGAACAATGTTCAAACCACTGTGAGAATTGTGACGAATTATACGACCATTTTGGCTTTCCATACTTATTGATAGCTAAACAACTTGCGTTGGTAGCAGCATCACTCACGCGTTGCTTCCGTGTTGCAACACTGTCTTGTGGAGCCATGTGGTTTGTTGACATGTTAACAGAGTAAGTTACAGACTATTCTAGTTTTACTGGTATGTAACCCATCTTTTGAAATTGTGCCACACCAATTTTTTCGATATAAAAACGCCACTGGTTGTCACATACAAACGTTTATTTTGTTTACATCTATTTTGTTGTTATTCTGTTGTGTTAGGGTTACTATGTCATCTTTTCTTGATTTTTGTCTGGGTAGGTGGTGATGACGATGGGGAGAAGGTTTTTTGTGTAGTGTTAAAAATAAATGAAAGTTGTTAATTAATAAAAAACGTATTTTTATTCTCCATCAGTGCTGCTCAGAGTCAAACAACGCTGGAGTCCAAACTGGAGGCCCTGCAGTGCCACTTCACCTGGGATCTGGAGACCAGCAAGTCCATGCTGTTACGTCGCAAGGACAACCTGGAGGACATCGGCACCGAGGAGGGGAACAGCTGGCTGGGTCACATTTACAACCTGCGGGGGTTCATTCAGTACAAGCTGGGGTTCACCGAAGACGCCCAGAGTTTCTTCAACAAGGCTGCAGAGGCCTTCAGCAAGATAAGAAACGCAGATGAGGGTCCCTGGTTGGTGGTGAACTACGGGAACCTGGCGTGGCTGCACCACCACCTGGGAGACCAAGCAGAGAGTCAGGCTTACCTGTCAAAGGTCAACGCCCTGATGAATAAATACCCATCTCCATCCCAGGATGAGCTTGATCCAGAGATCTACGCTGAGAAAGGCTGGACCCTGATGAAGTTCAGCAGAGAACAAAAGAAAGAGGCTGCAGATTACTTCCAGAGAGCCATCAGGATGCAGCCGGACATGGTGGAGTGGAACACCAGCTACGTCTTAGAGTTAATGTATGATTTCAGGGAAAACAACGAGGGGCAGGAGGCTGACATTTTGGATAAAATGAGAACTGCCAAGGAACAGGATCCAGAGAACTTGTACCTCGCTGTTCTCTACCTCGAGCAATGTACAAAGAAAGGAGAAAGAATCGAAGATGAAGCACGTGAGTTGGCAAGAAAGGTTTTGAGAAATCCTGTCAGCAGCTACAGTGGTATTAAACCATTACTAAGGGTTTACTTAAACCATGTATCTATTGATGAAGCCATTGATTTGGCAGAGGAGGCTCTGGGAAAACATCCAGATAAGCGTCATCTTAAGAAATGTTGCGCATTCTGCTACAAATGGAAGATCTTCAGGGAAAGCCCAGAGCAAAGCCTGATAGACAGAGCAATCAGTCTCCATGAGGAGGTGATTTCTCTTTACCCTGATTCTTCACTTGTGAAGGAAATAAACCTCGCAAAGATATACTCAAATTTAAATAACAGCCAGGATAAAGTTGAGCAGATATACCAGGAAGTACTAGAAAGAGATCTGGAACCTCTAGACAAACAGATGATTTACAGCACCTATGCAAAACATTTATCATGGAATCGACAAGACAGTGGAGGGTCAGTACGATATCACATGAAGGTGGCAAAGATACCACAAGAATCTATATATCGGGAGACCAGCATCAAAACCCTGAAGAAGATTAGAGACAGAGGCAGGAGCCACATGTGTAGAGAAATAGAGGAGTTTCTGGAAAACCTGCCAGAGCCATAGTGTTTTTCACATTCGCCCAAAGCAAAGCGTGATAGACAGAGCAATCAGTCTCAATAAAGAGGTGATTGCTTTTTACCCTCCTTCTTTCCTTATGAAGAAACTAGAACTCGCAAATATCTATATGCAAAATTAAATTACACCCAGGAAAAAGCATAGAAGTAATACCAGGAACTGATCTGGAACCTGCAGACAAACAGATGTTTTGTAAGGCTTCTATGCAAAATATTTAAACTGTAATCGTCAGGAGTACCAAAGGGTCAATACTTGAAGCAGTAGTACCACATCGATCCTCCTCTCGTTGTAACAGCATCACAACTCTGAAAAAGATTAAAAGACAGAGACAAAACCCAATGTGTAGAGAAATAGAAGAGTTTCTGGCAAACCTGCAAGAGCCATAGTGTTATTAAAAGCACTGGTTCTAAATCCAGATTAAGTGTAGGTACACACATGACATTATATTGATTACAGTCATCAGGAAAACCTGTTTCCTTCTGTTGGTCTGCTGGTCCAGAAGCAGCAACACCTTATTCAGAACATGTACGATCAACTAGTTGTTGGTTTTGGTCTTTTAATGGTTATCACAAAGATATGTATCATATAAAGACAACTGTGTGCGCTTTAGTACAGTTAATAGAAGACAAAGACTCTTATGTGTGTGTTGTTATGTGTGCACCATAGTGTAGCACTTTTAATTTCGTTGTATGTACTTACAATGAGAATAAAGTCAATTCTGATTCTGTTTCAAAATAAAAATAACTTTAACATTGACTCTGAAACCTGTCAGCAGTAGTACACTAGATCTGTATCAAACAAGCTGAATCATTTAATAACACTGGTCCTTTAAATAACATCCACTGTGGACATGTTCAGATGTCATTACATAATTAATTCATATATATTTTGATCAGATGTTTTTCTTAACTTTATCACGGTGTTTATTATATTCCTGTTGTGTTAATTGTTTTCATGTTTAAGTTTAAATAAGTACATAATACTGTGTGTATGAAGTTTGCTTTGCTGTCAGAAATATAAACAGTTGTTAATGTAATAGTTAATTTGATGTATAACCTGAATAGATCGCCATTTGTAGCCTACACAATACTATTAAATATACATTATATGAACTAAGAAATCCTCTTTATGTTTTTTGGTGGTAACTATACAATAAATTCCTGTTTTCTACACAATCTTGCAGAACTTCACACCGGACGATGATGGACGTTAACCAAACTATAACCTTTGAAAACTGCTGCCAAATTGTTTTTTTAACTTTCAACATGGATGAGCATCAAACAAATACAACTATATATTAATATATCCAAGGTGACAGGTTAAATATTATTTACCCTTCCTTTGACCCATTTTCAAAAAGTTTCTAGGCTATATGAGAAATTTGGGTTTCTTTCAAACAAAGTGTCCAAAAAAATAACGTGGATGGTTAGCATACGCATTGGCCTCACAAGTAAAATAAATGATCAGTTCACTGCTTTCATTGAATTTGGGTGGTTTATTCAATTTCATAGCATTTGAAGAAGAAACAGATAAAAGAACATTGAAAAAAGGTGACAAAAATGTTGAAAAAAAGTGACAACATTTTTGATAAAAAGGTGACAAAAATGTTGATAAAAAATTGCCAAAAATTTTGATAAAAAGGTGACAAATATGTTGAAAATAAACATGCAAAGCGCATTGACAAAAACATAAAAAAAAAACATTGTAAAAACCTTCAGAAAACGTCAGGAAAAGTGACAAAGGTGTCGAATAAAACGACCAAAACGTTTTTGACCCAGAAAAACTAAAAGCTGCACTGTCAACGTGAAGACAACACGAGGGATAAATAGAGATGTTGTGTCTAATAGAAGTGTTTTTCAGTGAAACTGACCCGTCAGTGTGAAGTGGTAACAAACAGTAATCTGATTACACCGGTAGGTGGCAGCAGAACGTCATCATGTAGGCGTCTCCTAGGTAACCGCTGTCCCAGCTCACCTGCAGACAGAAGATGCTCAAAGTATCCACATACAGTGCTGCTCATAAGTTGATGAATCCACGCTAAAGTTGACTAAAAAGAGGAATAAAAAAAAAATCATCTTTTGGAAATTGATCTTAATGCCATAAATAAAAAAAGTGGAAAAATCTAACTTTTGAGGACACCAATTTTCTTTGTGAATGAATAATGTATCATGAATAAATAAATGTTCTTCCTTAAAATACAGGGGGCATAAGTCAGTCCACCTAGGGCTGGGCGATATATCGATATAAACAAATATATCGATATATTTTTAAATGAGATATGGAATTAGACCATATCGCATATATCGATATAGTTCAAATGTGATCCTTGCTCCCATAGATATGTCGCCGTGAGGTTCTAAACATACGTCAAAACCCGCCGCCATCTTGGAACAGGGGTCCGAAGCATTCAGATCAACGCTAAAGATGGCCGGACTTTTGTACGCTTAATTATGTTCGATAGGAAATGAAAAGAACAAAACCGCAATGGATAACATTTAACAGGTGACAATGTGTTTTATGATTATATATGCCGCCTTCGACCAAAGTCGCCGCGAGCGCGGAGGCGGAGAGCCCGTGCGGCCGCAGCGTCTCTTCCCCGGGCAAAAACACAGCCCGCTTCGCTGCTGCCGGGTCCCCGCTGATCCAGATCGGACCAGCCAAAGACAGAGTTGTGATCGGTAGGATCTTACACGTAGTCCGGGACGAACTGTATGTCGATATCGGGCGGAAAGTTCCACTAAGTTTGCCGGCGGCAGGCGGACTGAAAGAAGCTGCAGCGGGGCAGCGCATCGCCTGCGGCTGCAGGATCTGGAGCTCAGTGCCCGTTAAAATGACATGTAACGCATAAATACATACAGAAATAAATAGTGGAGGAATGAGCCTGGACATTTCAGTCTGTTTAAACTTCACCTTGAAGCAGAAACTCTTAGTTCAGAAGGGTGAAGTTTCCGTTTGGACTCAGATCTGTGAACCGATCATAATAAATATTCTTTGTATTAACACATTAATTAGTTTCTTTGTTTTGTAGTCGATAGTTCATCTTTTAGTTTACTTAAGTGGAAGCAGTATCAAGTGGAAGAATGGGACTATAACCTAGGCTTACAGGCATGAGGCATTACATTTTGAACAAAGTAGATTATATTAATATCTAAAGCTTAATTGACCTTTGGAACGAATCACAAATAGCCTATGGAGCTTTGATTTCAAAAAAGTTACTCCTGTTATACAGTATTTAGGTTTACATTTTATTGTTATTTGAACAGCTGAGCATTTAATCATGAACCAGGTGAAGAAACCGGTTTATTATTTATTTGATTTTGCAACTGTTTCTATGAAACTACTTGTGACATGTCATATTTGATTTGGGCTTTGACTGAACATTTGCTCTCACTTCGCGGAAAAAATATCGCGATATATATCGTATATCGATTTTCAGCCAAAATATATCGGGATATGACTTTTGGTCCATATCGCCCAGCCCTAAGTCCACCCCTATGTTAAATTCCCATAGAGGCAGGCAGATGTTTATTTTTAAAGGCCAGTTATTTCATGGATCCAGGATACTATGCATCCTGATAAAGTTCCCTTGGTCTTTGGAATTAAAATAGCCCCCCCACATCATCACATACCCTTCACCATACCCCCACATCATCACATATCCTTCACCATACCCTCACATCATCCCATACCCTTCACCATACCCCCCCCACATCATCACATACCCTTCACCATACCCCCACATCATCACATACCCTTCACCATACCCCCACATCATCACATACCCTTCACCATACCCTCCACATCATCACATACCCTTCACCATACCCCCACATCATCACATACCCTTCACCATACCCCCACATCATCACATACCCTTCACCATACCCCCCACATCATCACATACCCTTCACCATACCCCCACATCATCACATACCCTTCACCATACCCCCACATCATCACATACCCTTCACCATACCCCCACATCATCACATACCCTTCACCATACCCCCACATCATCACATAGCCTTCACCATACCCCCACATCATCACATACCCTTCACCATACCCCCACATCATCACATAACCTTCACCATACCCCCCCACATCATAACATACCCTTCTTACATGCCTCCATGATGATTGCATGTGCACATTTCTGACACTTAGTGCACTGAAAACTCATCTGTCAAGATATACTCAAGAACATAACAGCAATGCAAAGGGGATTCAGGAACTTGTGACTTTCAAGTGTCCTTTATGCACATTTCAGCAACCTTTTTCTGAGTCTGTACTCCTTAGTCACATAAGATCACACTCACAAAAAGCATGAGACAGTGGTATGCCCATACAAAGGTTGTAACTATAGCACAAATGTATACTCTTCTTTTAATTCCCATAAAAGTAGAGTGCATCAAGCGAGTCTTGCGTCAGACTTTGGTAGTGACGTTGTCTTTGAGCATTCTCAGAATCTCCAAGACACCAACTCTAACGTCACTATTGATGTGGATGAAGAGTGTCCAGTTCAGAGCACAGAAATGCCGGATGATGAGCAGTGTGATACTTCAAAACTAAAACATCAACTCAAACTTAATGCAGCATCTTTATTTTTAAAGATGCAGGCTATCCTTCATGTGTCAAACACAGCTACACAAGAAATAGTTGATTTCTTGAATCAGATCTTCTCTTTATCTCAGCCATTGATCAAGGATGCAATTAATGATATATTGCAGAGACACGGTCACAGTATCACAGATTCCACACTCAATGAAGTTGTCAGTGCTGTCATGGACCCAAATGTTGTATTTAGTGCAACCTCCAAAGGTGCAGAGTTGTCCTCTTATAAGCGAAGGAAGACATTTATAGAGCACAACTATCCATTGGTAATGCCAGTAGAGTACCATTTAGAAGCACCTGGGCATACCATCATGTATGTTCCAATCCTTCAAATGATTCAGGATCTGTTTAAAAACACAGATATCCTGAGCAAGATCAGAGAACACTGAGCCTGGTTATTATGTGTCATATCGTGATGGCTCTCATTTCCAGGAAAATGAGTTACTCTCAACAGAAGATCTACACCTAGCAATACAGCTATATATTGACGATCATGAAATCGCTAACCCTCTCGGCACATCACGTAAAGTTCACAAACTTTGTGCTGTATACTGGGTCCTGGCAAATGTGCCGCCCAAGTATAGATCAGCAATGCACACTATACAGTTGGCCATGCTAGCTAAAGTGACAGACGTCCAGAAATATGGATATGCAGCTGTACTTGCTCCACTGGTTCGTGATGTTCACACACTTGAACAGGATGGTGTTTTCATTGAATCTGTTGGTCAGAATGTGAAAGGCACCATCTTCTGTGTTTCTGCTGACAATCTGGCTGCACATGGGTTAGGTGGCTTTGTGGAGTCATTCAGAGCAGATTATGTTTGCAGATTCTGTATGACCACAAGTGAACAGTTTCAAACAACTGAGGTAAAAAGGGACGAATTTGTCCAGAGAACCAAAGCGAGTCATGACATTCATGTACAAAATGTCCTCCAAGATGAGAGTTCAAGCAGCCAATTTGGGGTTAAAGGTGATTGTGTCTTCCGTGAGTCACTTGAGCACTTCCACCCTATCACAGGTTTTCCTCCAGATCTACTACACGATCTTTTGGAAGGAATTGTTCCAGTTGAACTTGCACTTTGCATTAGAGAAATGATTCGGCTTAAGTACTTCACTTTAGAGTATTTGAACCAAAGGATCGCCTCGTTCCCGTATCAGCACACTGATAAAGTAACTAAACCTCATCCAGTTCCCAAAACATTCATGACCCGGGGAACAATTGGAGGCAACGGGCATGAAAATGCCACGCTTCTCAGACTACTTCCGTTACTTGTAGGCAGTAAAGTACCAGAGGGTAATTTTGCATGGGAGGTTTTGATGGACTTGAAAGAGCTGGTGGAATTAGCATTGTGCCCATCATTTTCTGATGAAACATTGGACTATTTTGTTTGCAAAATCAGTGACCACAGACAGATCCTACAAGAGGCTTTCCCTGAGTTTAGGCTTCGTCCTAAACATCACTATGTGGAGCATTACCCCACCTTAGTTAAGTGCTTTGGGCCCCTGGTGCATGTTTGGACCATGCGATTTGAAGCTAAACATCGTTTCTTCAAGAGGGTGGTGCATGACGCTCAAAACTTCAAAAATGTTTTGAAGACACTGGCAATCAGACACCAACACATGATGGCATATCACCTTGGTTCACCATCGTTTTTCAAACCAAAAACGCAAACATCCAGGGTTGACTCTGTTTTGGTTTCAGCTCTACCAGAAGTAGCTCAGGCTCACATTAGAGGACAAACTTCTAGTGACACTGTCTATCGTACATCCAAGGTGACCATTTATGGCACAGACTATACCAGTGGCATGTTTGTGTCAGTTGGAATCAGTGGGGGACTGTCAAAATTTTGCAGACTAACACAGATCTACCTTGTCAATCACAATGTTTCTTTTCTCTGTTGTGATTATGACTCCTGGTATGTAGAGCATCTTCGATCCTACGAGCTGTCAGCCACACAGGGAAGCCTGTCTATCCACCTGCAAAGTGACTTCAATGATACAATCCCACTCTCTGCATACAAGATTGATGGCTTGCTGCTGTTGACTCCCAAGAGGTTCATACAAGTGAGACAAAATTAAGACCACTCTATGGTAAGTAATTCTTCATAAATCATTAATTGTTCATTTATTGGAAAATGTGCTCAGTATAATCAATCATTATATACATCCACATTAGGGCTGACCCAAAAAAAATCGACGCTTTGTTCGTTGCCATGGTAATCGGTCATGAAGTCTGATCGATTTTTGACACCGGTTCTCATCGGTAATTGTTACATTGAAATGAGTAGGCATTCCCGAAGCTTTCCTGATAAGTTTTGGAGACATGCAGCATTTGTTTTGCCATACATTCATTATGTCCGCCAGTTAGCCGGCCGTCGAAGCTTCGATTAAGATCGATTTTATGTCCGTGAATAATCAATTATCTAAACATGGTAATCGGGACAGCCCTAATCAACATACATGACCTGCATTTTTGAATTGCACTCTATAGTAACACATTCTAAAGAACATGTCTATAATGCATTAAAAGCACACATTTAACTGGCTAATGTTATGGTAGTTATAATGTACTGTGGAACCCAGGTCTCAGATTTTTCTTTCAAACACTGTCACTTTGGCATGGAGGTATAAAGCATTATGAATGCCGAACACGTATAAGGTTGTCATTAATGATTATAAACATTTAGAAAGCCTTATAAATGCACTATAATGTCTGTGTGCCGATGTGTTTTTAACCTCCAAATCTCTTCATTTATTAAAGTGATGGCAGCTGAAGCCCCACAAAACATGATCCCTCGTGTCATCGAGGCAGACCGTGTTAGAAAATTAAAACTCAGCTCCCGTCCAGTCTCTGTTGATGCACTGATTGAGATTTTGAAAGAACAACTGGAATTGGACTGCTGACGTTCAGTGCATTGTGAAGATCCTGACTTTTGATGGGTAGCCATTAAACGAGTTGCACAAAGCTGGTTGGTCGTCGAGGTACACCAAAAGCCTGTGTTCATATTTCACTTAACGGATTCCAGTTATCTTGCATAAAATACCTTGCGCTTTCAGATGTATCCCCGACAACGTTGAGCAGATGGCCTCCAGGTCCTTTTCAAATTCCCACATTTGCATTGGACGTTGAGCTGACACTTAGAGATGGGAATGCTGAATTTGAAAAGAATGAAACACCTCTTCAGTTGTCAAGGGACCAAAAGCACAATATTTTAGACAAACTGGCATCTACCATATATGGTTTTAAGGCTTACCCCAGTGATAAAGAGATAGCAATGGTGGCTGAAGCTCTTGTGAGGAAACACCCCTGTTTAAAAGAAGCAGGATCTGACAATGGATGGAACGGCTGGAAGAACAGCATCAAGTTTAAAATGGGCAATTACAGGACCAATATGAGAAGGGCTGGATGTCAGGAAGTTGCTGTAAATGCTGGGAAAAGAAGCCGGAAAAACCCTGAGAATGAACCTTCACACTCCAACATCAAAAGGCCTAAGCGTGCAGAGGTCAACTTTCTGCCTAACTTTCCTAAAGGAGAGGATCCCTCAAGTCTTGACCTTATGAGGCAGGCTATTGTTGAGGAAGTAAAGAAGACTGAGAGAAACCTACCCCTTATTGGTAAGATGATGCAGAACACGTTTGCCTTGCGACGACAGACTATTGTGATGTCCTGCCCACCAGTGAAAGAGCTAATGGACCTCTGGCCTGCTCTTCATATGCAGTCTGAGGTAATATGGGTCAACTCTATCATCTGTTTTTATCTTTGGTAAATAAATTTAATAAATTAATTTTTTAGGTTCTTTTTTTCAGTTTTTTTCTTTGCTACTGTATGTCACATTGTGTGTAATATTGCCAAATTTCATTCATCATAAAATAAACAATTGCTGTTACTGTCCTTTCCTCAATGCAGGTATATGCAGAGTTCCAACGGATAACTAACAAGAACCTACCTAACACTTTCTATACCGAGCTTGATCGCCACACTCCTCGTTTGATGGCCTTATTTAGACAGAAAGCTTCCAAAACTGGAAAGACTGCAGATGCTTTGGCAGACATTTTCAAAGTCCATGATACACAGGTGATTATACATTTCACAGGTAGTCTTAGTATAATATTGGGAGTTTAATGCTTCAAATAAGCTTTTCTACAATTGCACAAGTCAGCAGGTTATTAGTGGATTTATGTGCAGATATTGGTAATGAATTAATAATTAGTTGAGACTGTTTGGCATTGGTTTGATTAGTAAACTTGTCACTATTTTTAACACTATTTTAATCTTCTTAGGAATTACATGATGTCCACACAAGGCGTACCACTGTTCTCCATGCCCTTCCTTTGTATCTACGTGAGGAAGTCTCTGGATTTTTCAGAACATGTGTGGTAATTCCCATTAAAAGAGATATTAGGCCTATTGTACTGTAAATTAACCAATTCATATTTTCATTTCCAGCACACTAGAATTTCTGTATATGTACCAGTGTTTCAATTACAAACCTCTGGCAAGATGTTTATAAGTGTGAAGTGTCATTTTGAGCCCATTACGACATAAAAAAAAAATCAACTGCAAAGAAATTAAAGTAGCCGTCATTAGCCTAACAGTGGAACACGTAAAAGTAATCTTACTTTCTCAGCAACGAGAGCATAATGCAGCAGAATGAACAGGAGTCTTTCAGACTTGTGTATTTATTGTTATATGTGACATCCAACTGTAATCAAAATTGCCACAGCCATAGTTTCAGTGAATGTGATTAGTATGTGATCTCCCTTTCATTTTTTTTAAGGATGATATGGATGAGCCAGACCTGGGGGATGCATCAGTGGTCCTCCTTACAACCGTCAGTGATGATGCCACAAGCCCAGTTCACTACCACCGAGTGAGAGTCTCTGTCATCCTAGAGGGTGATGTGGTTGTCAATCTCCCCAGGCTTGTTGATGCCTTCCTGGTAATGTTCGGCCTTATCTATACACTACATCTCAGCTATCCCGAGGGACTGACAAACACTTTTGAGTTCACACAGAAAATCTTACTTGGTCTTCCATCCATCCATCCATCCATCTTCGTCCGCTTATCCGGTGTCGGGTCGCGGGGGGAGCAGCTCCAGCAGGGGACCCCAAACTTCCCTTTCCCGAGCAACATTAACCAGCTCCGACTGGGGGATCCCGAGGCGTTCCCAGGCCAGGTTGGAGATATAATCCCTCCACCTAGTCCTGGGTCTTCCCCGAGGCCTCCTCCCAGCTGGACGGCCTGGAACACCTCCCTAGGGAGGCGCCCAGGGGGCATCCTCACCAGATGCCCGAACCACCTCAACTGGCTCCTTTCGGCGCAGGCAGCGGCTCTACTCCGAAGCTCCTCACGGATGACTGAGCTTCTCACCCTATCTCTAAGGGAGACGCCAGCCACCCTCCTGAGGAAACCCATTTCGCCCGCTTGCACCCTGGATCTCGTTCTTTCGGTCATGACCCAGCCTTCATGACCATAGGTGTGGGTAGGAACGAAACTGACCGGTAGATCGAGAGCTTTGCCTTCTGGCTCAGCTCTCTTTTCGTCAACGGGTGCGGTAGATGGAATGTAATACCGCACCCGCTGCCCGATTCTCCGACCAATCTCCTCCGCTCCATTGTCCCTCACTCGCGAACAAAACCCCAAGGTACTTGAACTCCTTCACTTGGGGTAAGGACTCATTCCCTACCTGGAGAAGGCATTCCATCGGTTTCCTGCTGAGAACCATGGCCTCCGATTTAGAGGTGCTGATCCTCATCCCAACCGCTTCACACTCGGCTGCGAACCGATCCAGTGAGTGCTGAAGGTCGCAGGCCGATGATGCCATCAGGACCACATCATCTGCAAAAGCAGCGATGAGATCCCCAGCCCACCGAACTGCAACACCTCCCCACCCGACTACGCCTCGATATCCTGTCCATAAAATATCACAAACAGGATTGGTGACAAAGCGCAGCCCTGGCGGAGGCCAAACCCTCACCTGAAACGAGTCCGACTTACTGCCGAGAACCCGGACACAGCTCTCACTTTGGTCGTACAGATTGGATGGCCCTGAGTAGAGGCCCTCACCCCATACTCCCGCAGCACCTCCCACAGTATCTCCCGGGGGCCCGGTCATATGCCTTCTCCAAATCCACAAAACACATGTAGACCGGTTGGGCATACTCCCAGGCCCCCTCCAGGATCCTTGCGAGTGAAGAGCTGGTCCGTTGTTCCACGACCAGGGACGGAACCGCATTGTTCCTCCTCAACCTGAGGTTCGACTATCGGCCGAACCCTCCTTTCCAGCACCTTGGAGTAGACTTTACCAGGGAGGCTGAGAAGTGTGATACCCCTGTAATTGGCACACACCCTCTGGTCCCCCTTTTTAAAAGGGGAACCACCACCCCAGTCTGCCACTCCTTTGGCACTGTTCCAGACTTCCACGCAATGTTGAAGAGACGTGTCAACCAGGAGCACCCTCCACACCCAGAGCCTTGAGCATTTCTGGCGGATCTCATCAATCCCCGGGGCTTTGCCACTGTGGAGTTGTTTGACTACATCAGTGACTTCCGCCCGGGAAATTGACGCCAATCCCCCGTCATCCTCCAGCTCTGCCTCTAACATAGAGGGTGTATTAGTCGGATTCAGGAGTTCCTCAAAATGCTCCTTCCACCGCCCTATTACCTCCTCAGTTGAGGTCAACAGTGTCCCATCCTTACTGTACACAGCTTGGATGGTTCCCCGCTTCCCCCTCCTGAGGTGGCGAACAGTTTTCCAGAAGCACTTTGGTGCCGACCGAAAGTCCTTCTCCATGTCTTCTCCAAACTTCTCCCACACCCGCTGCTTTGCCTCTTTCACGGCAGAGGCTGCAGCCCTTCGGGCCCTTCGGTACCCTGCAACTGCCTCCGGAGTCCTCTGGGATAACATATATACTTGGTCTTGATGACTCTAAACTGTCACCCAAGCTGCAGACTCTTACAAATGACCTGATGTTGTATGTGTAACTCAAGATCCAAAAAGGAGTGGTGGATTCTGATGGCTCACTCTGTTAAAGCATAGTCCACAATGAGAATATGTCATGTCAGGTCCATGTTGACTACTGTTCAACTGTTGATGTTAAAGTTGCTGCTCTACTCAACTGGTTTTCAGCCAAATGACACAAAGTACACACTGTTTTTGTACTTGTAATTGTAAATTTTATTGTTGTTAAACTGAAATGCAAGGTTGAATTAAGTGTTTATACACTATGGCATTTTGTTTTTAAAAGGTGTACTATATAGTTTTGGGAAATAATTTTTTATCAGAAAAGAAAGCTCTTCATTGATACAATTTCATAATTAAATGAACAACTGTCCTCAAAGTTTCAGGCTGCTTTACTTAGTAAAGTAGCCACCTTTCTAGTTGGAAGCAGTCTTATAGGGACTTTATTTTCTTCTGAGGATGGGATGTTTATTCAGTTATGGAAATGGATCAAATAGTTTTTATTGTCCTATTAAAATTGTTAATTTTGCTTTTCGAGTTTGAATTACTTTTCTAAAACTATACAGTGCACCCTGATGTTGCTAGATTTGAACCAGATAGCCAAAGGAAGGCTACACACTGCCTTTGTACATGTTAATGTACAGTTTTGAAATTTTAGCAGTTTTAGTTGTGAAGAATTTACAAGCTTGTTTATACATTGCTGCACTGCAAGTTTACAACCAGATGGAATGTGCAATTATTTTTATTACTACTATTGTTATTATTATATTATTACTATTATTATTATTATTATTAATTAGGTTTCATTTTTCGCTAAAAGGCACAGGTGTGGGCAAATCTTTCTAAACTCCCCAGAGCTAGGTTAGTAACAAGAATTTCTGGGACAGGATGCATACAAAAGGAAACAAATGAAAAGAGAGATGAGAGAGCAGCTCAGTGTCTCATAGAAAGGAAGGAACTTCCCCGGCAGTCTAGAATTTTAATAGCATAGCTAAGAGAGGCAGGTTAGCTTAGAGAGAGGTGCCGGATCGGGCTTGAACTCTCCCCTGCTGGATCGGGCTGTACTGGCCTGCCTCCCTCTACTCTCGCTATATTATTGATTATATGATATATAAATCTGATGACTACGAAGAGAAGCAGGTGGGCCAGGTTAGGCGGACGCTGCAACTCCTCACTCCTTAACTATAAGCTTTACCAAAGAGGAGAGTTTTCAGTTTACACTTAATTGTGGCGACGGTGTCTGCCCCTCGAACCCGGACTGGGAGCTGATTCCACAGGAGAGGAGCCTGGTACCTGAAGGCTCTGGCTGCCATTCTACTTTTAGAGACTCTAGGAACCACAAGTAACTCTGAGTTCTGGGAGCGCAGTGCTCTAGTGGGACAATAAGGTACTAAGAGCTCTTCTAAGTATGATGGTGCTTGACCATTTAGAGCTTTGTAGGTCAGGAGGAGGATTTTAAATTCGATCCTAGATTACACAGGAAGCCAGTGCAGAGAAGCTAATACAGGAGAAATATGATCTCTTTTCTTAGTTCTCGTCAGAACACGTGCTGCAGCATTCTGGATCAGCTGGAGAGTTTTAAGGGACTTATTTGAGCAACCTGACAGTAGGGAATTACAGTAGTCTAGCCTGGAAGTAACGAATGCATGGACTAGTTTTTCAGCGTCGTTTTGAGATAGGATGTTCCTAATTTTGGCAATGTTACAATGATGGAAAAAGGCTGTTCTTGAGGTTTGTTTTAAGTGGGCATTGAAGGATATATCCTGATCAAAAATAACTCCTAGATTTCCATCCACAGAAGCTATGTCTTTAGATAATGAGGTTCGGCGGTGCTTTGGTCCCATAACAATAACTTCAGTTTTGTTTGAGTTTAACATCAGGAAATTGCAGGTCATCCAGGATTTTATATCTTTAATGCACGCTTGAAGTTTAGCTAACTGACCACTTTCGTCTGGCTTAATTGACAGATATAATTGCGTGTCGTCAGCGTAACAGTGAAAGTTAATTGAGTGATTCCTAATAATATTGCCTAGAGGAAGCATATATAATGAAAATAGAATTGGTCCAAGCACTGAGCCTTGAGGAACACCATGGCTAACTTTAGCGTACTTAGAGGGTTTATCATTAAGGCGAGACACGGAAGGCAAAAACATTGGGTTTTTTTCACTGGTCAATTAGCGTCAGTAGATTTCTCCTAAATTCAACAAAAGTTGGTGTTCTAAATCATCCCGCTGCTCCGCGATCGCTGTCTGCACCCTGTCATCACATATACCGAAAGCTCTCTCTCTCATCTACAATGCTGTCAGATCCAAATGTGGTCATTTCCTTTTCATCAGCAACCAATCGTGAAAGTAAAAGGGGGGATTTAGCGCTAAATGTGCAATCTCATTGGCTGATGACAATTCCTGACAACGTGATTCGCTTAGAATGGTCACGTGACACGCTCTGACATTTCCGCGGTAGTTCAGAATGTCAAAATAAATGCGTCAAAAATGGTCGAAAAACACCTCAGAGAAGACGAAAACAGTTGTTATTATTAAGAAGACACAGGGGATTACAAACTATGACAGCAGATGATGAAATGTCTTCACATAATACGCCAATGTGTCAACTATCGTTCAGAAAACAGGAGTTTTCAGACAGCGGAGGTAATCAGACTGACTCTCTCCCTCTCTCTCTCTCTCCAAGCAGTTTACAGAAATTTATGGCCTACATGTCATATATTAATTATGTAGGTGTCACATATATACTATTCTACTATAATTACTATAAAATACTAAACAAATCTGTAATTTTGGGATCCTAAGTGGTTGTGAGTCCCTCAGGCTGTGGCAGGCAGATCCATATTTAGCTGTCAGTGGAGCTGCTGTCCCCTCTCCTAGGAGAACTACCAGCTTCTTTTCTGGTGTTAACTTTTTTTGACTATTTTTCCAAGGTGTAAATCTCTTAGTGAAGATACTTTTTCCCAGTGGAGGAGGAAGTGCATCTCTGTCTGACCCAGTTGGTGGTCACTGAGCCTGTATTTAGTCAGGATCCGTCTCTTCTTCGTATCTCTGACAGTGTGAAAATAATGTGTTTAATAACAATTTAGTCTACTTTGATTGCTTTCTCCAATGTTCTAAATATTGGTCTTTTGAATGATTCATAAGAAGCTCATCCCTGTGTATCACCGGATGTCCAGTGACAGTGCAGCATGGAGGCACTCAGAATGCCAACGCATGCCTCAACTTGGTTATATGGGCCCAGTGTCCAAAGACTGTAGCCATGAAGGCTATTTCTACATTCAATGAGTGTGTGAAATTGTGGCTTCAGAGCACAGACTGTTAATGCAATGAAGGATGACGACATGGTTAGGATCTCAAAAGCCAATAGTGTCCATTCCTCCAGTGCAAAGTGGAGCCTTAAGAGTGTAAGCACAGCCAAAATAGTGAAAAGACACCGGCAGGAGATGGAGGAGGGCCGTACATATGGTACTGGCATGGATATGTGGGCTGTAAACTAACTTGGGGGAACTAGGCTTTGTAATGGTTGTTTTCTGTCAGTTCGAAGTTTGTGATGTAATGGTCTTCAGTTGAAGGCCATGTTGATGTGTTGTTTTGGATGTTATGATCAGTGATGGATGAAGCAATAATGAGTTGTGGATGTTAAACAGTGAGATAGATGGATCTTACTTGGACCAGAAGGGATATGTGTCTGTAATTCATGGCTTTCATTAGAAATTAGTGGAATTTTGCTATAAAAATCTTTAAAGCCCGTTATCTCAAAATGACTTTTCTCTCATACTCCAAGAACAAAATCTCCACTTCAGTAGCACCTTTATACACCAAACTTTCCAGTCTTGTACCCAGTTATATTATGAAGACAATTACAGAGGGATTTGTAAATATATTATTCCTAGCCTGATTTATATAACATTTTATTCCAAAAAACATGGGGAAAATCGTTTTTTTAAGGCTATTGACAGTATCTTCTGATTTACAGGTTAACAAAAGTAGATATCCATAAATCCCTCTGTAATTATTTCCCCATCTAATATGTGAACACAATGAAAAAATAATTTTGAACGTGGCTTTATCCAAATGCAAATTAGTTCATTTTTCATTAGATAATGCCTAATTTGCATATTTAAACATTAAAATACAGAAATCTTGTCATACATTTTTTTCTCATCTTAATGTAAGTAATCAACTGGCAGAGTTTCATGGTGATATCTGCTAGTTAAAAAATATTCCCTATTCACCTGTAGTGTCTCGCCTTAATGTTAAAGGGATACTTCACCGATTTAGCATTCAGCTTTGTATCAGTAGAAACCCGGGTAACACTTTAGAATAACTACACATAATTCATCATTTATTAAGCATTAGTTAACGATTAGTTAATGGTTTGTTCATGATTACTTATTAATTGTTCATACATAGTTCATCATTAGTAAAGTATTTGTTCACACAATTATAAATGGTTTGTTCATAGTAAATAAGCCTATTAGTTAATGGTTTTTTTCATCATTATTAATTAATTGTTCTTACAGAATTCATCATCAGTAAAGCATTTATTACATAGTTATAAATGGTTTGGTCATAGTAAATAAGCCTATCTTGAAAAATATGTTTGTAAGTACATGATTTATACTTAACAAATAATGAAACAACCATTTGGAAATGAAATATTTTTCCCACCATAAACCAGTTACTAACTATTGCTAAATGCTTTGTTCATACTTATTTTCGCTCCTATGTTAATTTATTCTCATGAATGAAGCATTTGTGTACACACTCATAAATGGTTTGTTCATAGTAAATAAGGCTCTTGTAAGTTATGTTCATAAATAGAAGTTTAGACACTTTCTAAGTTTTACTTGCAAAAACCATTAGTGAATTAAATAATTTTCCTTTATAAATCTTTATATTACAAACCAGTAGTAATTTATTTGTTTATCATTTGTAAAGCATAGTTCCTACATTCATTCTAATCAGTAAAGCATTTGTAAATGCAGTTAGTAAATGGTTGGTCCATAGTAAGTAAGCCCATGTAAAGAGGTTTATCAGTATATATTTTTTAATAATTCCTACATGATGCATTAACCATTTGTAAATTAAGTAATTTTACCATTAAACGTAAACGGTTGTTTATAACTAGGAAGTTAATGATTAACAGACTATCTAGCATTACATTTGTTCATGTCTTAAATAAAATGTTATGATTTAGAAAAAGGCCTAAACCAATAGCTTGGGTGTTAACACATCTGTTACAAATACTTACCAATAATGTAATCCGTGATTAACTCATGAGTTACTACTGGTTAGTTAAGTATACTGTGTGAGCCCATCTAAAGTGAGGACTTTCTACGCTTTACAAACCATTTATAAATGAGTTCCAAAGGCTAACAGAACCTGGACACACAATGTATTACTCTATCTGGACATGCCTTCAGAAATATAGTTAGTGTTAATACATATTTAACAAGCACTTACCAACACATCAATTCATGATTAACTCATGAGTTACTAGTGATTAGAATAATGTATCACCTACGGTGAGGACTTTCTATGCTTTACAGCGCATTTATAAATGAGTTGGCAAAGGCTAGCAGATACAACAGAACACAAGTAAAAAAGTATTGTAACCGTTATTACGATGTAGTAAGAATGTACATTTATGAAATAGTTTGTTTAAACAGAAAAAACTAGATTGTTAAGACCCAGAGAATTGAACATCAATAAAGAGACTAGGAAACCAGGATAAAGTTTGAGAAGTGTATTAATATACACAGAAACATGGCATACACATATACAGATAAAACACAGGAATGAAAAATAACAACTAAAATAATAAAGTGCGCGCCATAAAAGAAACCCTTTTCAGTTCTATGAGCTCAATTGTTCTTTGATGACAAGAGTTCAGAGATGTTCAATGTTGGGGCCCATATAAGTTTGGTTTCTGTTTGTCCTACCACCATAAAGATGGAATCCAGGGCAATCCGTATAAGTTCTTAGTCTTGATCCTGTAGCTGCCACCCAGCCCACTGAACTGGGAATCTCTAACCCCTGGAAGACTCTGGGATCTGAAGAATCAATGTGATCCAATATCTGTCTCTGGACTGGACCTCCCCGTACGGTGCGCTTCTCAAATCTCCACCTCCTCCATCTGTAGATGAGGTAAAATCAGTTCTCTCTATTACTATTCAGAAATAAAATCAATTGCTTAGGCTACAATGAAAATAATTTTTCAGTTAACCCATATTGAAATATCTAAATCTCTATTCAGTTGTACAACCGTTCTAAAATGTCTTCTCTTAAGTATCAAAAGTATACAAATCCCTTTCAGGTATCAAAAGTACATTTTATATTAATAGGTAACCTTTATACAAAAACTACATTTCTAATTCAAGTTTTTAAGGAACCTACATTAGTAGCATTAACACTATTCTTAATATAATTGCATAAATTGCATGTAAACATCTCTCAAATTGTATTTTTTCCCATAACTTAAGCTACAGTGTTGTAATTTAGAGAAATTAAGACATGCGTGCTTATTTATCCCTCCCTGCCCAGCTAACAGTAAAAAGAATGCACTAAAATTAGCCTCTTTGAGTTACTTCTCCATAAACTCCAGTTAAACAATTAAACACACAACTTGTACTAACATTCATTCAACAAATACCCACAGCTAGCAGTAGTGTTGAAAAGCAACATTACTTTCCATAACCAATAGATAGAATCATTAGCCTTTTCACAGGAAATATACAGTACTCGGCTAGCCTTTTGTGGCTAATTACCCTATTAGCATATGAATACAGCATCTTAGCTAACCCGTTAGCTTTGCACTATTAGCACCGTTCTCTTAGCTAATACATCCATGATTAGCAACGATTAGCATTAGCATTTTAGTAATAGAGAGAACTGATTTTACCTCATCTACAGATGGAGGAGGTGGAGATTTGAGAAGCTGCCACGACGGGAGGTCCAGTCCAGAGACAGATATTGGATCACATTGATTCTTCAGATCCCAGAGTCTTCCAGGGGTTAGAGATTCCCAGTTCAGTGGGCTGGGTGGCAGCTACAGGATCAAGACTAAGAACTTATACGGATTGCCCTGGATTCCATCTTTATGGTGGTAGGACAAACAGAAACCAAACTTATATGGGCCCCAACATTGAACATCTCTGAACTCTTGTCATCAAAGAACAATTGAGCTCATAGAACTGAAAAGGGTTTCTTTTATGAGCGCACTTTATTATTTTAGTTGTTATTTTTCATTCCTGTGTTTTATCTGTATATGTGTATGCCATGTTTCTGTGTATATTAATACACTTCTCAAACTTTATCCTGGTTTCCTAGTCTCTTTATTGATGTTCAATTCTCTGGGTCTTAACAATCTAGTTTTCTTCTGGTTCTGGTCCAAATTCACCCTGATATCAACGAGCTATTTCTATTTCATAAATGTACATTCTTACTACATCGTAATAACAGCTCGAATACTTTTTTACTTGCTGTTTCCTTGTATCTGCTAGCCTTTGCAACTCATTTATAAATGCTCTGTAAAGCATAGAAAGTCCTCACTTTAGATGGGCTCACACCATGTAGTCATCTAATCACTAGTAACTCATGAGTTAATCATGAATTGATGTGTTGGTAAGTGCTTGTTAAAGATGTATTAACACTAACTATATTTCTGAAGGCATGTCCAGATAGAGCAATACATGTGTGTGTCCGGGTTCTGTTAGCCTTTGGAACTCATTTATAAATGGTTTGTAAAGCATAGAAAGTCCTCACTTTAGATGCGCTCACACAGTATACTTAACTAACCAGTAGTAACTCATGAGTTAATCACGGATTACATTATTGGTAAGTATTGGTAACAGATGTGTTAACACCCAAGCTATTAGTTTAGGCCTTTTTCTAAATCATAACATTTTATTTAAGACATGAACAAATGTAAGTCTAGATAGTCTGTTAATCATTAACTTCCTAGTTATAAACAACCGTTTCGTTTAATGGTAAAATTACTTAATTTACAAATGGTTAATGCATCATGTAGGAATTATTAAAAAAAATACTGATAAACCTTTTACATGGGCTTACTTACTATGGACCAACCATTTACTAACTGCATTTACAAATGCTTTACTGATTAGAATGAATGTAGGAACTATGCTTTACAAATGATAAACAAATAAATTACTACTAGTTTGTAGAGTTTATAAAGGAAAATTATTTAATTCACTAATGGTTTTGCAATACTTAGAAAGTGTCAAACTTCTATTTATGAACATAACTTACAAGAGCCTTATTTACTATGAACAAACCATTTATGAGTGTGTACACAAATGCTTCATTCATGAGAATTAACATAGGAGCAGTGCTTTACAAATGATGAACAAAGCATTTAGCAATAGTTAGTAACTGGTTTATGGTGGGAAAATTATTTCATTTCCAAATGGTTGTTTCATTATTTGTTAAGTATAAATCATGTACTTACAAACATATTTTTCAAGATAGGCTTATTTACTATGACCAAACCATTTATAACTATGTGAATAAATGCTTTACTGATGATGAATTCTGTAAGAACAATTAATTAATAATGATGAAAAAAACCATTAACTAATAGGCTTATTTACTATGAACAAACCATTTATAATTGTGTGAACAAATACTTTACTAATGATGAACTATGTATGAACAATTAATAAGTAATCATGAACAAACCATTAACTAATCGTTAACTAATGCTTAATAAATGATGAATTATGTGTAGTTATTCTAAAGTGTTACCGCTCCCCGATAGTATTTCTGAATGACCGTGCCTCCCTCCCTCATGTCCCCCTGAGACGAGAGATTTCTGCATTTGGGGCCTGGAAAAAATCTTCCGATGACGTAAAATGACGATTTTTGCGTCATTGGAAGATTTTTGGGCCAGAGGCAAAGGACTACAGCCAGTAGTAGGATCTACTTCCGTATGTTTTCAACACGCCCACAGGGGGTTGGACTGCCGAGTCTGGCCGAGGTTATTCCGAATGAAAACGACTGTCAGCCATCTTGAATCTTCGCTAAACAGGCTTTCGGTTTTCAGCAGAAAACATTTACAACAATTATCTGCATTCAAACTACCGGACGTGTGTACCACCGGGATACATCGGTACAGATCGGAGAATATGGAGGAAACGTTATTACAGACGCAATACTCTGTATTGTATCCATTTAACTGCTAACTGCTGGTGGAGTTTGTGACTGTTAAATGCCGACCATTCTACATTACACACTAATTCACGGCTGTGTTTATGCTCGGTGTTTACAGCCCACCAAGCGCTAATGCTAGTATGCGTTAGCTGAACTTTAAGGAGCCTATAAAGTGTGTGTACTAAATGTAGCCTTTCGTATGTCGTTTTTATATAATGTCGTTTTTATATATGTTAAATGTGTAACACCACTTGAGTCAACGATGAAACGTTGTTTCGCGGTATATGGTTGAAATGACAATAAAACACGCTTGAGTTGAGTTGAATGCCTCTGTCGGTCTGTCAAGCGGTAGGCGTGGCTTGGGAGTGGACTCAAAGCAACGAAGCAGGTGCATTCTGGGATTTGGTGTTTTTCATCCATATAAGACCAAAACACATTTTCTGGCTTTTCTCGGCCTAGAAGGCACCAATTTCAATTTTTTTTTCACATTTCTACTACATAAGTGACCCAATTTAAAGATATATTCAGCTTTCCAGCGGTGAAATATTCCTTTAACAAATTGGGATCGCTCAGAGAAATAGGACTTAAACCAGCTTAGTGCCATTCCTTTAATGCCAACTAAGTGCTCCAGTCTCTGTAACAGGATGGTATGGTCAATAGTGTCGAATGCAGCACTAAGATCTAATAAAACAAGTATGGAGACAAGTCCTTTGTCAGCAGCAGTTAGAAGGTTGTTAGTAATTTTCACCAGTGCCGTCTCTGTGATATGATACATTCTAAATCCTGACTGAAAGTCTTCAAATAAACTGTTGCTATGTAGAAAGTCACATAATTGGTTAGCGACTACCTTCTCAAGGATTTTGGAGAGAAAGGGAAGGTTAGATATAGGTCTATAGTTGGCTAAGACTTCAGGATCGAGGGTAGGTTTTTTGAAAGTTAAACTCTACACTCTACATGCCTCCTCTGAACTTGTTAGGGTGAGTTAGTGTTCATCTCTCTACTTCAGGCTGCGACTGACAGTAAACATGGCGGGTCATTTCTTCATGATAGTCTTCATATTGATTTGTGGACACAGACATGGCTGAGAAAGCTAGCTTGTCTTGTTGTTAAGTATTGTCTTCCCGTCGACCATGCACTTGTTGTCCTCCCTCGTCTGGTTTGTCTGTTTATAAAGCATAAAAAAGTATCACCAAATTCTGACTTACATCTTCTTAGCCAAGTACATTCCAACTCATTTGAACTAGTTTTACACGTACTTTTTGCATTCATGGTCAATAAAACATGAAAATTATCCGTAATTTCTGAGTAATATGAGGAGAAAGTACGTCTATTAGTTGTTTTGGATTATAACAGACTGGCATATATGTCAAATATTAGCCAGGATATCCCCAGGTCCAAAAGAACTGATGCTACAGAGCAAACAAAAAGAGCAAAACTATTTTCTGAAGAATTGTCTTGAAAATGGGTCAAATTGGACTCAAGGACAACATAAGGGTTAAACATACTGTCAGATTATATTTAATGATTGTCAACCGTACACAATGTTGTCACCACCCGATGTGAGTTGAGTGCAGATGTGAGTTGCGTATGCGTCACTTTGTGACTTCACACAGATCTGTTTTGCTGTTAGCCACAGAATAATGAGATAGATACATTACATAGCAGTACTTTATTAGCCACAGAATAATGAGACAGGTACATTACATAGCAGTACTTTATTATTTAGCAAAAAACATCACATGTTCACGGCATGAGCCCTGATGTCAGTTCTAGATTAGAGGCTGAAGTAGCCGACAAGAATCTGCTAACAAGAAACTTCTGTAATGTCAATACAATTAAAATGGACCTACATAACAAAGATTGTTCACTGCTGCCTAAAAGTTAGCAATCAAACACAACAAAGGCTGTCACTTGAATGCCGTTTTGAGCTAACTTTAGCAATCAAACAATCATAGATAGCTACGTTTGCCGGAACCCATGGCATTATGCCATAAACCGTTTAAATCTGAGCTTGCGCAACTCACATCTGCACTCGACTCACATCAGGTAATTACAATGTCATTGACTCTAAATCTTGATAGCATAGCCTTAGCTGGCTAATGTCTCGTAGCTAGAAATATCTCCCGATGCCATGTGGTCGTATCAAAGATCCGTCCTATTTACTGGAGAAGTGAACAATGTTTACATTGCATAAGAACCATATGGGATAGGAATGATTGTTCCGGGTATTAGTCAAACCCTCAGGTGTTACTAGGGGAAACGGATATCTTGTTTGACAAAAACTTCACATTTTGACTGTAAAACGCATAAAAAATATGCCTATAAATTAATAGTCTTAACCCTCGTGTTGTCTTCCTGTCGACCAACAAGCAACTTTTAAGTTTTCGGGGTCAAAATTTAAAATTAAAACCTTTTGCTTTGGTTGTTTGGTTTTTTTTTTACACTTCTTGTCGCTTTTATTAAGTTTTTGTCACTTTTTTCCAAGTTTTTTGTCACTTTTTTCGATGTCTTTGTCGATTTCTTCTGCACTTTATCACTTTATTTGAAGTTTTAGTTTTTTCACCACGTTTTTGAAGGTTTTTTCATGACATTTTTGTCACTTTTTTCAAAGTTCTTTTTTTTTTTTTCAAATGCTATAAAATTGACTAAAACACCCAAATTCGCTGAAAGTAGTGAACTGAGTATTTACTTAACTTGTGAAGAGTGTTGTATGGAACCATCAACGTTTTTTTTGGTTGAAAGAAACCCAAATTTCTGATGTGGAAACTTCTGGAAAATGGGTAAAATTTTTACTGAGGACAACAGGAGGGTTAAGCATATTTATGACGTTCTGCTGCCACCTACCGGTGTAACCAGGTTACTGTCACCTTGGTGATATTGTTATACAGTTGTATTTGTTTGATGCTCATCGGGTTGACTGAAAAGTTGAAAGTTAAAAGAATTATTTGGCAGCAGCTTTATAAAAAGTTATAGTTTGGTTAACATCCATTATCGTCCTGTATAAAGTTCTGCAAGATTATGTAGAAAACAAAAAAAACACAAAAAACAGGATCTCTTAGTTCATATAATGTTTATTTAATAGTATCGTGTAGGCTACAAATGGCGATGATATTCAGGTTATACATCAAATTAACTATTACATTAACAACTGTTTATTTTTCTTACAGCAAAGCAAATTTATAGTATTAAAGTATAATGTCTTTGTTTAAACTTAAACATGAAAACATTCAACACAACAGGAATATAATAAACACTGTGGTAAATTTAAGAAAACATCTGATCAAAATCTATTTAAATGAATATTGTAACTGACATCTTACCAACCATTTATTTTTCTGGGTTCAGCCCAATGGTCCCACAGCCCAATGGACCCACAGGTCTATGGTCCCACATTTCTAAGATTTTTCTTAAAATTCTTCTTAAAAGCCCTATGTTAGAGTTACGATTAGGTTTATATTCCATATGTAGTCCATTGCTACTGGATAATAGGTTGGGTGTAATTGGCTACCAAATTGGGAGAAACGGGGATAAAATCTGATACAAATTTATGAAAAAGGAAGTGTGGGATAATAGGGCCTAATTTTGAAAAACATGTTTAACAAGAGAGTATTAGGTTATTATACAAACTTCAAAAACAGTTCAAAGTAAAACATTCAACACAACAGGAATATAATAAACAGTTAAGTTTGGAAAGACAACATCTGATCAAAATCTATTTTAATTAATCATGTAATGACATCTGAACATGTCCACAGTGGATGTTATTTAAAGGACCAGTGTTATTAAATTATTCAGCTTGTTTGATACAGATCTAGTGTACTACTGCTGACAGGTTTTCAGAGTCAATGTTAAAGTTATTTTTATTTTGAATCAGAATCAGAATTGACTTTATTGTCATTGTAAGTACATACAACAAAATATAATGCATAATATATAAACATACACACATAACAGCCTTTGTCTTCTATTAAAGGTGCTCTAAGCAATATTGGGTAACCTCACTTCTTGTTGACGTTCAAAGTATTTTCAATCAAAACGGAGGCTAGCTCGCCCCTCCCTCCTCCACATCCTGCCCCCCCCCCTCCCTTCCGTGCACTAACCCCCCAACCCCCACCCCCCAAATCCTTCTTGTCAGTTAATGTTATGTTTGGTGGTGCAGGTTGGTGCAGTTTGTTTTTGTTGGCGTTTGTGGACCCTGGGCTGTCTACAGAGACCACGTTTTTTTACAGTGTGTTCAGGGGACAGGCAGCTAGCAGATAGTGAGGAGATGTTTTTTACAGCGTGTTCAGGGGACAGGCAGCTAGCAGATAGTGAGGAGATATTTTTACAGCGTGTTCAGGGGACAGGCAGCTAGCAGATAGTGAGGAGATGTTTTTTTACAGTGTGTTCAGGGGACAGGCAGCTAGCAGATAGGGAGGAGATGTTTGCTGTATGTGACTGTTGAGGTTAAAAAAAAGTTAAAACATTGATGTTTTAGAGCAAAATACTTTGAGGTAAACATTTAACTTATTTTATGTAAACTGCTGAAAAGCCAAAAATGGTTTCAATTCTGATTAAGCTTAATCAGCATTCGACTGCTTCACACCTTCTGAAGCTTCTAAAGATTCTTCAGGTCATATCTGTCATTTAGCATACTGGAGGAAAGCTCCTTGTCCCCACACACGTTGTTTCTGCCTTTTGGGGAGCCACTCCCTGCTGGGCCAGACTTGATTAGAACAAAGGAAATGCATATATCTGTAAAGTTGAATAGAATTGGCACTACCATGTTAAACAACCTTTGTCTGTGAACTGGAGTAAACCTGAAATCAGAGGTGTGTCTTCAACCTGGGATAGTTTCCATTCAAGGAAACACCCACAATCCTAAAGGAATATAATTCGGAAACAGAGGTGAATTCAGGGCTGCAACTGTGACCCCGCAAGGGGAAGCATGTTAGCATACCGCTGTTTTACAGTGTATTTGTTTTGTCATGTTTCAGGACTGATTGATGTAATTCCTGAAGAGGAGGCATGTCATTTCAGTCCACTGCTGGCAGTGTTTCATGTTTTATGTTTTTGTCATGTCGTTTTCATCGTGTTGTTCATTAAACCTTTTGCTTAATCTTTCAATTCGACCCAGCCTCTCCTTCCTCCTCAGAAATCAAACGATCACGTCTTTTAGAATTTCTTAACATGACAAAAAAAAGTTTTAGCCTAAAAAACGCGTGACATCGCTTTGAGCACCTTTAACTGTACTATAGTGCATAGACAAATGATACATATCTTTGTTATAACCATTAAAAGACCAAAACCAACAACGTGTTGATCATACATGTTCTGAACAAGGTGTTGCTGCTTCTGGACCAGCAGACCAACAGAAGGAAACAGGTTTTCCTGATGATTGTAATCAATATAATGTAATGTACAGTATGTACCTATTTAATCTGGATTTAGAAGCAGTGCTTTGAAAAACACTATGGCTCTTGCAGGTTTGCCAGAAACTCCTCTATTTCTCTACACATGTGGCTCCTGCCTCTGTCTCTAAATTTCTTCAGAGTTGTGATGCTGGTCTCCCGATGGATACTTTGTTGCGGTATCTTTGCCACCTTCATGTGGTATCGTAGTGACCCTTCGCTATCATGTCGAGAGAAGTATAAATATTTTGCGTAGCTCTGGTAAATCCTCTGTTTGACTGCAGGTTCCAGATCACTTTGTAGCAGTTCCTGGTATATCTGCTCAGCTTTATCCTGGCTGTAATTTGACTTTGCATATATATTTGCAAGGTCTATTTTCTTCGCAAGTGAGGAAACAGGGTAAAGACCAATCACCTCTTTATGAAGACTGATTGCTCTGTCTATCAGTCTTTGATCTGGGCGACTGTCCCTAAAAAAAATGAGCTTGAATTTGTAGCAGTGTGCAGCGCATCTCTTCAAATAACGCTTATCTGGATGGGTTTCCAGAGCCTCCTCTGCCAATTCAATGGCCTCATCAATAGATACATAATCACGGAAAACATTTAGTAATGGTATAATACCACTGTAGCTGCTCACAGGATTTCTCAAAACCTTTCTGGCTAACTCACGTGCTTCATCTTTGATTTCTTCTCCGCAGTCAGCACGTAGAGTTAAGTAGTGAGCAGCGAGGAACATGTTCTCTGGATCCTGTTCCTTGGCCACTCTCATTTTCTCCAGAAGGTCAGCCACCTGCCCTGTGTCTCTCTTATCACAAGTATACGCTAACCCTAAGACGTAGCTGGTGTTCCACTCCACCATGTCTGGCTGCATCCTGATGGCTCTCTGGAAGTAATCTGCAGCCTCTTTCTTTTGTTCTCTGCTGAACTTCATCAGGGTCCAGCCTTTCTCAGCGTAGATCTCTTGATGGAGCTCATCCTGGGATGGAGATGGGTATTTACTCATCAGGGCGTTGACCTTTGACAGGTAAGCCTGACTCTCTGCTTGGTCTCCCAGGTGGTGGTGCAGCCACGCCAGGTTCCCGTAGTTCACCACCAACCAGGGACCCTCATCTGCGTTTCTTATCTTGCTGAAGGCCTCTGCAGCCTTGTTGAAGAAACTCTGGGCGTCTTCGGTGAACCCCAGCTTGTACTGAACGAACCCCCGCAGGTTGTAAATGTGACCCAGCCAGCTGTTTCCCTCCTCGGTGCCGATGTCCTCCAGGTGGTCTCTTAGATGTAAAGGTATGGGCTCGCTGCTCTCCAGATCCCAGGTGAAGTGGCACTGCAGGGCCTCCAGTTGGGACTCCAGTGTTGTGTGACTCTGAGCAGCACTGATGGAGAATAAAAATAATTATTGTAACATACATCAGCAGGTTTAAACAATATGCTCTGAAGTCTGCTATGTTTGGCCTGTTTATCTTATGTGGAAGAAGGACGTGAGGAGCATTAATTAGACAGCAAGAAAACAAAGTAAAAACGGAGACTGTCCTTTCCTGAAAAAATCCCAAATAAGGTGCTTTTTTTCTAGCATGAATTCTCTTATTGGCCTTTTTAGTGGCTGTGCGCACGTGTGTCACGTCATAACAATAACAAGCAGTTTGGCTGTAACATTAAAGTTAGTGGCTGTCAGGTAACCTAACTGCTAAGCTTACATTGAAAATGCTAGCGGTTAGCCTGTTAGCTGAAAAGTCTGTGTGATCTATAAAATCAGTGATGATACAAGCATCAGTGTTCCTTGAATGGCTTAATTAGCTTCTCTTGTATTGGTGCTCTTTTCCAGGGCATATACTGTACTACTTTCAGCTTTATTGTAGCTTTTGGGAAGGGTTATGGTTATGGTTATAGTATTATTACTTATGTCCAAAGCAAAAAATATCAATCTAATATAATAATAATATAATAATAATATCTAATATAAATGATATAATTACAATAGTTAAAATGAAATTGAAAGTTACTAAGCCAATATTAAGCAAAATAGTAATAATAACAATAATGGCAATACATTTTCAAAAATAAATAATAAAAAAATACCATAAATATACAAATCATAACTCTAAGAATTAATTAATTATTTAAGTGTAAGATCAACAGTCAAGTCTTGAGACCCCTCTTGAAGGATCCAAAACTATCACATGAACGCAGAACACTAGGCAACTCATATCATAGCATGCACGCATATTTTAAGAGGACTGTCTGCAGGGAATGTGTCTGACCAATCACAGCGGGTGTGGGCCGCCTGGGCCAAAAATGCCAGGGCCCATTTTTTGTCCCAGTCCAGCCCTGATTCAGCTGTTTCCTCGACTCAGTAGTTCTCTAATATATGGCTGGTTTCTGCTCTTTCCATTTTTTCTGCTTATCTGTCTGGTACACAATGCATTCCTATGCCATAAAAAGCTAAACTATTGTTAACTGCTTACGTTTAACCTTCTATGCGTCAGTGACATTTCCTTGAACCACTTCCTCAATGACTGCACACAGCTTCCTTTGCAACGTGCACAAATATACCTTTAACTGCTAATATTTATGATGATGATTGATTGATATTCTACAATCTATATTGTGGAATGACAATAAATCAACGTTGAAGCTTAAAAAGAAACACAGAAGAGAGAAAAGTAAGAAAGAAGAAAGAAGGCAGGGAATGAAAACATCATAATTGACTTGTATGGTCCATAATAACACAATGATATGAAATGCAGCAGCAGCTCCTCACCTCATCATTCAGCTGTTTCCTCGACTCAGTAGTTCTCTAAATATTCGGCTGGTGATGCTGCTTTGGGTTTGCTGGTATAAAGTCAGTGATGTCCAACTTCTGCTTTGCTGTAAATTATGAGATGTTGTTGAAGCACGCAGCTTTACATAGTCACGCTGAAGTCGGAGCGGATGTCTGAGGTTTGCCTTAAGTTTCTTTTTTACTATCTCACCTTGACTTTCGTTTCCCAGGAATGGTACCCTAGAAACACACTTGACAAAAGCTTCTTGAAGCTATATTATGATGCCACAGTGAAATATTCAAACAGAAGAAGCCAGCAGGGTTGCCAGTATAGGCTACTGTTTTAGTTTGCTTGCTGTTAGTCAATCAATCAAACTTTATTTCTATTGCACATTTTATACAAATTAATGTAACACAGTGCTTTGTACAAAAGCGACACAAAAACTCTGTGCAGTGTGTGCAGAGATCTATGTCGACCTCACTCAGACCGTCACCACGGTCTTACCTTGAATGATGCTTCAATGTATCCTCGAGACATTATATCAACAAAGTCATGTGACTGACGTTAGGAGGTTTGGCCGCCGTCCATAAGAGCATCCCAGTGGCCACGCCTCTTCCTCTTTGCTTTACTCGCCTCATCCGAGACAGGTATGTTGTGTATTGAGACACAAACATTTGGGACTCTGCTGTCAATCCGTCACTTTTGTGCAGGTGCCTTGTGTCCCTGAGGATTGTGTGTGGTTTTCCCTTTTTTTTGCTTTTCATGACAGAGAGTTGTGGCATGGTCTGTGTTAACCTTTTCTCTGTTTCACCAGCGCCAATTTCTGTGGCTGTCATGATTGTAAGTTTCTGTTATGTTCTGTTTCCTCTTTTATTTAGTAGTCTGTCTTTTCTCCCTAGTCTTGTCTGGTTTTACTTCCTGTCTTTAGTTTTCCCGTCCTTGTGATTGTCTTATGTGTTTCACCCATTGTATCACTTGTGCCTTGTTTGCTCGCTACCTCCTGTATTTAGTCTCTGTGTTTCCCTTGTCTGTTGTCAGGTCATTGTATTTTCTTCTTTGTGTCGGAGTGCTGTGTATTTGTCTGTCTCCTTGTTGCTTATTCCCGTGGTTCCTGTTCTTCGTTGTTACTTAGTTTTTTGGATAACCTTGCTTTCTGTTTTTGGACACCTTTTGTTGTATGGATTTTTTGTTTAATAAATATTCAAGCTCATCACTTCGCCTGCCATCTATGCATTTGGGTCCAACATTCTCTACTGTTATGACAGAATGACCTGACCAGTCATGGACCCAGCAGAGATGCATCTCTTCAATGAGAGGGTGTCGCAGTTTGACCGGAGTGTGGCTGAACTTTTGAGATCTAGGCCACAACTGCGTGTTCCTATTTCCTCGCAGCAGCAGAAGTTTGATGAGAGACCTTGGGTGAGCCATTTTGTTCCCCACCTTGATGTTATCAAGAAAAGGTTAGATGGTTTTCATAATGACTCACCCACCAGCCTGCCGGTTTACCGGTCCGCCCCTTTGCCTGCTTCTCCTAGGCCTGACGTTTCTCCATTTAGAGGAGAGGCAGAACCTATGTCTGTTGAACTGTGTGATTTAATGTTTGACCTTATAGAGCTGAAGACTATGTGGAAGGAGGCCGACAGTGATTGCCAGAAGGAGGCAATCTTGTAATTTGCTCAAGATAAGATGTCAGAAAAACCCTGGTTTAAGGACTCTTTTCCTGACTGGGCTAAACGCTTCCTTTCCACTCCAGCTCATTCATCTGCTAAGGGAATATGTTCTACCAAGTCTGTAGGCTCCACCAAAGCTCCTCTTCAGATTCCCGGCCTACCTCAGTGCCAGCTAGCCCACACCAGCCTGCCTGTTGCTCGGCCTGCCAGCGTATTGGCTACAGGTTCTTTGTTTTTGACCCGGCCTGCCCCTTTCCTGGAGGACAGCCAGAGACTTATATGACTTTGTTTCAGTATTTTGCCATGTCAGCTAGAAAGACTGTGGAGGCCAAATCAGCCAGCCTTCCAGATGGAAGGAAGGAGTCCAGTATAGTAACTAGCAGCTCCCCTGACCTCCTGTCTGTCAGCTGATCAGCTACCCGTTCAGAAGATATCCCCATCTACAAACAGTCTTGTCCCATCTGGCTATATTTTTAGGGAACCATGGAGGCCGCAATAGGGAACGTGGTCGATATGGGTCCCGTTTCCATGATCAACCACTCTTCAGCCCTGAGTCCTCGCTGTTCAGTGGTCCCGAGCCCGTGCTGTGCAGTGGCCTCGAGCCCGTGCTGTTCAACGGTCCCAAGTCAGAGCTGACTGGTATCAAAGAGTATAGAAGTACCAAGAGGCGAAACTCTATAGAATGTTATGTTGCGTTCAGTCCAAGATGGCGGAGCTGCACTCTTTATAGTGGAGCAGATAAGTGCCATTTTTTAGGGAAATCGTTCACATGTGGATACAAGCACCAAAATTGGCACAATTACTCAGTGGATAGTGCTCTTTCAAAAAAGTACGTTAGCCATCGCAAAAAAACGTCATGTCAGCGGCGGCGGCCATTTTACTTTCCGCCATAGCCAAATTATGTATTTTGCATGATATCTCCTGAACAAAACATTCAACTGCATAAAGGATGATGCCTACCCTTATGTTTTGATGGTCAACGATTACAATGATACCACATGCAACATAAATGAAGGCCTTTAGACAGCTGTGGCGGCCATTTTGGGTTCCGCCATAACCAAATTATGTATTTTCCATCATATCTCTTGAACCAAACATGATAAATCACAAGAGGTGATATTTACCCCTATGTTTTGATGGTCAAGAATTACAATGACACTATATTCAACATCATAAACTAATTATATCAATAGTTAAGTCTAATGGTGAGATCTAATGATCCTGAATGTAAATTATAAAATTATGAAATTTTAAGGAATTTCTGGTGAATCTGTGGAATATTTGAAAAAAGAGTAATGTTTTAAAACATGTTACATTGGATTTATTACATGGCTTTCTGCGGTTGATAACAGACTGTTGCTAAGTATAACACAGCGTTGCCATGCATAGCAGAGCGTTGCCATGGACGCAGTTCTGTTCACTCTGGAGGACAGCTATCAATCCGCTGAAAGAAGTATGATTTATCAGTTGTGGAACATTTTGTCTGAGGTAAGTTTTTACATTTTGTCTTACATTGAGATAATTAAAGTGTTTTAAAGCATGTAGCCTACCTTCTAAATGTAAAATAATGTAATTCAATTCACAAGGATTTAGATAAACACTGTTCCCCTGACAATTTTTTTCTAAAGAGAGCTAACAGTAGTTATCGTGACGGCTGTGTATATTCCACCCTGACGCCAATGTAAACACGGCGCTCTCTCTCCTGCTGAACACCATAAACGAACAGCAGTGGGTTTCATATAATCGCAGGGGACTTTAATAAGGCCAACTTGAAGCACAGACATTTTAATTACATTTTGTGTCTGTTAAGAGGCAAAAAGGCTCTTTAGAATATGCCACCACAACTGGCATTTTAGCTAACTGGGACCTCTGGCCTAGCATAGCTCATTGAGGTGCTAGCCTCATGTTTATGCTGTCTATAATATGTACTGAATCACTTTAACTTTTGTTTTTTGTTGTAGGTATATGTTGCAGATATATTGACTGCAAAGCAATATGGCAAATTCATCACCAGTGCCATCTAAATGGCAAACTGACTGGAGTAAATGTTGTTTGTGCCAAAAGGAGACAGATGAAGATCTCAAAGCCCCACCTACACGCTATTCAGCAGAACAAGATGGTTACACCATGATTGCAAACAATGTCCCCCTCTTTCTTGCCATAAGCGATCTGCCCATTATTCTAGATCCTGCAAGACTGGATGAGGGTGGTGGAATAGAAGAGACTCTTAGACGAAGTCAGGCCAAGTACCATCAGAGCTGCCGCCTTCTATTCAACAACACCAAACTTGATCGGGCAAGGAAAAGGAGAGCTGATGCACAGAGTAATAACCAAGCAGAAGGTCACAGTAAGATGCGCAGAGCCATGAAGGTCAGAATCTCATTGCTTTCTATGTAAAAAGATAGTAATGGAGTAACATTCTATCACAGCTGAGTGGTGGAGCTGCCATTGCACAGGAGCTGAAGTACCATGTTGCATGTTTGGCTGACCTATACAACAGAAAGAGAACCTACCTCAGAACAATCAAGAAACAGGACCATGACCAGACACATGAACAGCATACATACCCACAGGCATTTTCTGAACTGGTCATATATATAGTGGAGACCAAATCTAGCTCTGAGGGTCCTTCAGTCTTCGCCTCGCAGATCTGGTTCATCTGTACCAGCAACGGCTAGAACAGCTGGGTATGGAGAAATCTGATGTAAATGCCACCAGACTTAAAGATAGACTACTGGCAGAAATACCTGAGTTGGAAGCTCATAAGCAGGAGAAGAGATGGTACTCCTCACTTTCCAAAATGATGTTGGGTTGGCTTTATCACAAGCCTGTGAATACAGTGATGCCATAATCCTTGGTCAAGCAGCTAAGATCTTGCGAACGCAGATGCTTAACCATAAGTCTACATTTGATGGGATATTCCATGAGGGGTGTATTGATGAGGCCATTCCATCCAGTCTTCTTCAATTTGTGGGCATGGTTGAACATGGAGCTGATATCAAATCTCAGCTGACATTTGGTGCATCAAAGGCAGACCTTGCAATTGCCCAACTGCTGCAGTACAACTGCAATGCAACTAACAGGCACTTGAAAGCCTATGAGACTCCATTTCCTATTTACATGGGGATGTCTGTCTATGCAAAGACTAGGAAAAGGGCACTGGTTGAACTGCTTCATGAACATGGTGTCAGCATTTCTTATGACAGGGTGCTGGAAATATCTGCACAGCTGGGAGAGGCAGCAGTGAGCAAATATGTAGAAGATGGTGTAGTCTGTCCATCTGTTCTGAGAAGAGGGTTGTTCACCACGGCAGCCATGGATAATATAGACCATAATCCTACTGCAACAACAGCAACCACATCTTTTCATGGAACCAGCATCTCTGTTTTTCAACATCCAACCAAAAACAAGACACGACAAAAGAGCGTGAGAAACTGAGGTTTGGAGATGAGAAAGTGAAAAGAGTTCCAGAACTACCTGAAACCTTCACAAATATCCATCCTGCCTTCTTCACAAAGAAGAATCCCTCTCCTCCACAAAGTAAGTTGGCAGATCCTACAGAAGACAGTGAAACAGATCCAGGTACAAGTCTGCTGAGATAACAGATTGCACTGGAGTATGAGTGGCTGGAGAAGATAACCTTGACTGAAGAGTCAGTAGATGTGACTTGGTCAGCACACCACGCTTCCAAGAAGAGAAGCCCTGCATTTGAGATCAGCATCACATCACTGTTACCTCTGCTTCGGGATCAGGCCCACTCAGTTGCTACAGTCAAACATGTGATGGACAAGATCAAGGACATAGTAGCATTCCTGAACCCAGGCCAGGTACCTGTTATTGCTGCTGACCAACCTATTTATGCAGTAGCCAAGCAGGTGCAGTGGCATTGGCCTGAGAAGTATGGTGAAGACAACTTTGTCATCATGTTTGGGGGCCTACATATTGAGATGGCGGCCCTGAGGTCAATCGGAACTCTACTTCAGGACAGTGGTTGGACAGGGGCTCTGGTCGAGGCAGGGATAGCATCCTCTGGAAGAGCAGAATCATTTTTAACAGCTTCAAGCACCACTAAAACATGACAAATGCACCAGATAATGGCATGCTGTCTGTACAAGCTTCTGCAGGCAGCTTACAATGACTACACAAATGAGACGGTTCAAAATAATGAGGACATGCTTGAATTTGAGGCTTGGTGTGAGAATCGCAAAGTACAAAGCCCCCAATTTCAGTTCTGGCATTTGGTGTTTTCAATGGAACTTGTGATCCTCCTGCTGATCCGATTGTTCAGGGAAGCCAACTTCAGCCTGTACTGTCAGTCACTGGCTGAGTTAATACCATACTTTTTTTCCAACAACAATGTGAATTATGCACGCTGGCTTCCAATCCACCTCAGAGACATGATGACCCTGAAACATAAACACCCTCAGCTAGCCCAGGAGTTTCAGAGTGGAAAATTTGTTGTGCACAAATCAAGCAGAGAGTTCTCTGCAATGGCCATAGACCAAGCTCATGAACAGGCCAATGCTGTCATCAAGGGAAGTGGGGGAGCAATAGGTTTGACTGAAGATCCATCAGCCCTAAGAAGGTGGATGGTAGCTGGTCCTGAAGTCAGCTGCTTGGTTTTGCAGTACGATGCAGCATCTTTAGTCAAAGAAGGTACAGAACAAACCAGCCACCATGAGCAGACCAAACGAGCTCAAGTGTTGTTTCTTGACAAAGTCAACAAACTAACCAGTGTCATGAAAGATATGGGCAATCCTTTCAAGGAAGACAGCCAGGATCTGTTTTCACTAGACACAAAGGATATTGCAAACCCAAGTGCAGCTGCATTGATTCATACGCACTATGAGAGAGGCAAAACCCGTTTCCAACAGTTCATGAAAGGATTTTAAGAAGAACCCAAACTTTATGAGCCAATCAAGAAGAACTGCATGAACTTCTTCCATCAGGAACGAGCCTCTGTCAATTCTTTGAAGAAAAAGGTGCTGAAAGAGGACTGCCAGCTCTTCTCCAAACTGTTTATCTCATGCCAGAGCAGATAATGTGATCTGAAAGAGTTCTTTAGACATGAGAATCAGCCATTCCCTGCTGCCCTGAGTGATGGTGGGAAGCTCCACAGTGGACAGAAATCTCAGCTGGCTGCCATCCTTGAGTCTCTTGTCAAAACCCCCGACACTGAACCAGAAGCAGAAACCATCATTATTGATGGCTCAGCGCTGGTGAACAGTTTGCCACCACGGAGCTCAAAAACATTTGACCACTACGCTGCATTTGAGGTTCTCCCCAAAATAGAGGCATACTCTTTGAAATACAAAAGAACAGACATAGTCTTTGACATTTACCAACAATCTAGTTTGAAGGCAGAAGCTAGGTCAAAGAGAGGACATGGAGCCAGACACAAAAGTGACCAGCAATGGCAAAATACCCACAAACTGGCGGAACTTTCTCAGAGATGATGAGAATAAAACTGAGCTGTTCCACTTCCTAGCTGACAGAATTGCAGAAACTTTAACACCAAATGTGGTTATAGTGACCAAAGAGGCTCAAGCTGTCAGCAACCACTCCATCAACCTAGATGATGTAAGTCCATGTAGTCATGAGGAAGCTGACACCAGGATCTTTGTCCATGCTAAACATGCAGCCAAAAATGGCAGCAAAAACTTCATGGTCAAAGCCAGTGACACAGACGTTCTTGTTATTGCAGTCAGTGTTCTGCCAGTTCTTCAGGACATTGGTCTGCAACAATTGTGGCTCGCTTTTGGCCAAAGAGTGAACCAAAGATGGATCCCTGTACATGACCTCTATCAATGTATTGGAAGGGAGAGGAGCAGTGGTATTCTCTTCTTTCATGCATTCACTGGCTGTGATGTTGTTTCAACCTTGTGGCAAAGGGAAGAAGACCGCTTGGCAAACCTGGACGATATAGACTGCTGAAATCTAGAAGCCTAGCAGCACTTTCACTCGAATGGATGATGGTGACCTGAAGATTTTAAGCGGGCGGAGGTAGAACTTGAAGCCAGGTTGGACTTTTTGCCAGAAACAAAAAAAATCTAAAAGTATTGCCAGCACATATATTCTTCAGCCTACCAGGCAGGCTGCATCTGGAAGCAACTTTAATGCCAGCCAGAAACACTGAGTCCTGCTGAGTGGGGATGGACCAAGACAGGTGGTGTATGACAGATCTTCTGGACAGAGCTATCACCAATTGTATGAGAGCTGTCACAACAGACAATTGCGAATGTGGATGCAAAGCAGAATGCCGAAGATGTAAATGCTATCACTTTCGTCTATACCTGTACGTACAGTACGTGAGCTGAAAATGTACGCAAACTCACATTACCGTTAGCCTATAATGAACATAAATATAATCACCCACATAAATACAAAGAACATAAATACAATAATTGTATGTGTCTCCAAAAAAGTAAATAACATAAAACCTCCTGTTACTTTTGCATACTTCGTAATAATTTTTTTCTTGGAATTATGTCACGTTTTATGCTTGTTTTTTCACATTATTTACTCTAAATACCACAAAAGACTCTCAAAACACAAAATAGATAAGTATGTGACATCCTCATAGTCAAAAACATAGGATTCAAAGGTAAAAACCTTGAAATATGTCCCATGAGTAAAATTATGTGGCAAGATATGTGTTTTCCAATGCCAGAAATGGCGGCCATTTTGAAAAATCAGGTGGCTAACGTTATTTTTCAAATTATTGGCCCCAGAGGGATAACCACACCAAATTTGGTGCTTGTATCCACTTGTGAACGATTTTTCCCCTTATCTGCCCCACTATTAGAACTAAACACATCAATGACCAAGCTGCAGCTCCATCTTGGACTGAATGCAACACAACGTTGTACAGAGTTTCGCCTCTTGGTACTTCTATACTCTTTGCCGGTATTCCTGAGCTGACCAGTGTTCCAGAGTTTCAGGTGACGTGTAGCCTCACAGAGTCTACGTCGACCGACCTCCCATAGGCTACGCCTTTGTTAGGCACCTCAGAGACTGTGCCGTGCAGAGCCACTGTGACTTTGCCGGTCTCCGGCGCCCTGAGACCACTCCTGAGACCACCCCAGTGAGTATGCCCTTGTCCTGCCCCCCAGAGACTTTGCCTTTGTTGTCGGTCCGACCTACTCCTGCCCCCCGTGTTTTGTTGGTGGTCCGGCCGACTTCTGCTCCAGTTACTCCAGAGCCGGCGGCCTCCAGAGGGATATCGCCTTCGTTGACCGGCTCGGCCTCCAGAGGGCCTTCGCCAACGGCCGCCTGAGGGGTATCGCTTTCTTCCCTGCTGGCTGCAGCCTTTCTGTCCCCAAGTCCCACTGTCCCCAGTTCCCGAATGCCCACTATCCTCAGTTCCCTAGCCCCGTTTGACCAAAATTTTGTTCCACTGTTCGTTGACGTTGGTCCAGTATTAAGTGTAAAGAGTTTCAGAGAAAACTAAAGTAAAAGTTACATCCCATGAACCAGTTGGTTCAGTGTTTAATTATGTTGAAACAAATTCCACAACTATTCTCCAACCCTTCTCAGACTCTGGCTGCTGTCACTCAGCGGTTAGGTGACTTTTCTAAGCATTTGATCTCGAGCCAATGGGGGCGAGAGAAGCTGCAAAGTCACATTCAGTTCTCCACCTGCTTTGTCTGACAGAAGGGTGTAACTTTAGGTTTAACATTGAGATCTCCAACTATGTAGGGAGGTCCCGGAACATGTCCGCCCAAATAGACTGTTTCACATTCATCTGCTGATGGATGTGAAATTCTGTTTCCTTATACTTCTGGCTCTGTGCCTGCTTCTTCTTACAGACACTTAATCAAGTGTTGTTTTATGTTTTGGGGAATGAGGAAACATTAAAAACAGTTGACTTAAAAAGAGTTGGACCACTTGTCTACAAATGACATACACGCCGACTTCAGTGTGACTATTTAAAGCTGCGTGCATCAACAACATCTCATCATTTACAGCGAAGCAAAAGTTGGACATCACTGACTTTATACCAGCGAACCCAAAGAAGCATCAAGAGCCGAAACCTGCCGAATATTTAGAGAACTACTGAGTCGAGTTAACAGCTGAATGATGAGGTGAGTAGCTGCTTCTGCAGGTCATTTATAAAGAGAATAATTATGATGTATTTAACATCTTATTATTGAGCCCCAGAGCCCAAAATATTAACATTATGGATCCTACAAGTCAATGTTGATGTTTTCATTCATTTTTTTTCTTTCTTCATTCTTTCTTTTCTATCTTCTGTTTCTTTTCAAGTTGATTTTTATCATTCCACAACACAGGGTTGCATAACGAAATTCAAATTGTAGTGCCTTTATGCTACACAAGAAACAAAATAACACTATTTGTTATGGTGGACTACAGAGGATGAGTTGAGGAGTCTCACAGCCAGAGGAAAGCTGCTGCTGTAATTTGGTGGTACGATGGCAGATGCTTTTGTATTTCTTGTCAGACGGCAACAGGGGGAACAGGCTGCTGCTGGGCGGGTGTTGTCTTTTAATATCCTTTGGGTTCTGCACAGGCACCTCCCTGATATCACTGATGCCTGGTGAATGGTTACCAATGGGGCTGTTTTAAATCCCAGATGCAGAGGCCTGCTGTCGTGGACCATGCCCATGTCATGATTGTGGATTTTCTGTTTTTTTCCTGTTTCATTGTGTTTATTTGTTCTGGTTCCTTGTTTTACTTCTCATGTTTTCTGTCCTTTGTGTTTTTCCTTGGGTTTGTTTCATGTGTTGTTTCTTTTATTTTGTAGTCTTCCTGTTTCTCGAGTCTGTTCGGTATGTCCCGTGCCGTCATCAGTCTGGGGGGCTGTCGGCGTTCATTTTGGCCGACCTGACATGTTCAGTAGGCAGCAGGGCAGTCGGGACTCACCCGGAAATGGGGAGCAGAATGAGGTGACTAGAGTCTCTCAAAATCTGACGAAAATCTTTTAAACTGACCTTTGTTGATCTGAAATGAAAACAGATTCAGCAACTGCATGGCCTGTTTCTCTCTTCAAATGTTTCCAGAAACATGTTTCGGTGAACTGTTTTAGTCCAATATGAGATCATATTCTGAACGAACCGCCATGACAGTCTGGCTTTGAATTTCCGGAGAAAACAAACCCATGTGACACGTTCGTCCAATCAGATTCCGGTTGTCATTTCTTGCGCAACAATACAGAGTAGCGCCGCCTGCTGCTATGTAGATGTATTACGTTTCTCAAATCGGTGTCACCTCAGTGTGTCCCGAGGCAGTTTTTTGGACCTCGGGGACCCGACTTAGTCGGCTTAGTGTGTCAGCACCATAAGCCTGTGTTGTCCAGCGAGTCTGAACCCGTGCTGTGCAGAGGTCCAGAGTCTCCGCTGACGACCAGCCTTCCAGAGTCTAAGCTGCTTTCCAGTGATCCAGTGTCCGGCGCCCGAGAGACTCCTTCCCCCCTGTGTTCAGTCGGCAGTACAGCCGACTCATGTTCCAGTTATCTTGTTGCCTTTTTTTTATATAAAAATGCCACTGGTTGTCACATACATATGTTTATTTAGTTTACAGTTAACTATCTATTTTGTTGTTATTCTGTTGTGTTAGGGTTACTTTTCTTGATTTTTGTCTGGGTAAGTGGTGATGACGAATGGGGGGTTCGTTTTTTTTTGTATACTGTTAAAAAAATGAATTAAAATTGTTAATTAATGAAAGAATATTTATTTTAATTCTCCGTCAGTGCTGCTCAGAGTCAAACAACACTGGAGTCCAAACTGGAGGCCCTGCAGTGCCACTTCACCTGGGATCTGTAGACCAGCAAGTCCCTACTTTTATATCTAAGGGACCACCTGGAGGACATTGGCACCGAGGAGGGGAACAGCTGGCTGGGTCACATTTAGAACCTGCGGGGGTTCGTTCAGTACAAGCTGGGGTTCACCGAAGACGCCCAGAGTTTCTTCAACAAGGCTGCAGAGGCCTTCAGCAAGATAAGAAACGCAGATGAGGGTCCCTGGTTGGTGGTGAACCTGCACGGGGCGTGGGCGGCCTGCACCACCACCTGGGAGACCAAGCAGAGAGTCAGGCTTACCTGTCAAAGGTCGACGCCCTGACGAATAAATACCCATCTCCATCCCAGGACCAGCTCCATCCAGAGATCTACGCTGAGAAAGGCTGGACCCTGATGAAGTTCAGCAGAGAACAAAAGAAAGAGGCTGCAGATTACTTCCAGAGAGCCATCAGGATGCAGCCAGACATAGTGGAGTGGAACACCAGCTACATCTTAGGGTTAATGTATGATTTCAGGGAAAACAACAAAGGGCAGGAGGCTGACTTTTTGGAGAAAATGAGAATTGCCAAGGAACAGGATCCAGAGAACTTTTACCTCGCTGTTCTCTACCTTGAGCATTGTGCAAAGAAAGGAGAGAGAATCGAAGATGAAGCACGTGAGTTGGCAAGAAAGATTTTGAGAAATCCTGTCAGCAGCTACAGTGGTATTAGACCATTATTAGAGGTTTACATAAAACATGTATCTATTGATGAAGCCATTGATTTGGCAGAGGAGGCTCTGGAAAAACATCCAGATAAACGTTATCTGAAGAAATGTCTCGCACACTGCTACCAATGGAAGATCTTCAGGGAAAGCCCAGAGCAAAGCATGATAGACAGAGCAATCAGTCTCCATGAGGAGGTGATTTCTCTTTACCCTTATTCTTCACTTGTGAAGAAAATAAACCTCGCAAAGATATACGCAAAGTTAAAAAGCCAGGATAAAGCTGATCAGATATACCAGGAACTGCTAGAAATAGATCTGGAACCTGCAGACAAACAGATACTTTACAACATCTATGCAAAACATTTATACTTTAATCAACAAGACAGCGAAGGGTCACTACGATATCACATGAAGGTTGCAAAGATACCACAAAAATCTATCTATCGGAAGACCAGCATCACAACCCTGAAGAAGCACAAAAACAAAAGTCCAATGTGTAGAGAAATAGAGGCGTTTCTGGCAAACTTGCAAGAGCCACCGTGTTTTTAAAAGCACTGCTTCTTAATCCAGATTAAGTGTAGGTACATACATTACATTATATTGATTACATACATCAGGAAAACCTGTTTCCTTCTTTTGGTCTGCTGGTCCAGAAGCAGCAACACCTTATTCAGAACATGTACGATCAACTCGTTGTTGGTTTTGGTCTTTTAATGGTTATCACAAAGATATCTATGTCTGCGCTTTAGTACAGTTAATAGAAGACAAAGGCTGTTATGTGTGTGTTTTTATGTTTGCACCGTAGAGTAGCACTTTTAATTTTGTTGTATGTCATTACAATGACAATAAAGGAAATTGTGATTCTGATTAAAATAAAAAAAATATTGACTCTGAAAACCTGTCAGCAGTAGTACACTAGATCTGTATCAAACAAGCTGAATCATTTATTAACACTGGTCCTTTAAGTAGCATCCACTGTGAACATGTTCAGATGTCATCACATGATTAATTCAAATAGATTTTGATTAGATGTTGTCTTTCCAACTGTTTATTATATTCCTGTTGTGTTTAATGTTTTCCTTTTAACTGTTTTTGATGTTTATATAAACTCATACTTGCTTTCCTGTAAGAAAAATAAACGGTTGGTAAAATGTCAGTTACAATATTAATTCAAATAGATTTTGATCAGATGTTTTTCTTAACCTAACCACGGTGTTTATTATATTCCTGTTGTGTTGAATGTTTTCATTTTGAAGTTAAAATACGTACATAATACTGTGTATGAAGTTTGCTTTACTGAAAGTGTGGTGTCTTTTGTGGCAATGCTGTGATGTTGTGTGGAGAAGAATCCGCTGACACTGTCCTTGATTATAAAAGTTTTATTATATCAAAGAATTCAGCATCAATTTACAAGCCCTGCAGAGCCGGAGAGCGACAGTTTCCCAATTCTCAAATGGTCACTCTGCCTTTCTTTGTTTGAAAACTGTATATATCTATAATGTGTGTAACATAGATGGGGGAGGAAACAATAATTTGACCAATGGCTATCATCCTTTTGGAACCAAGCCAACATAGGCATCCCTATTTCTAGGGGCCCCACTAATAACGCGTTCCAGATGTTTCCGGGGAAGTGTCCTGTAAAAGTAGAGTAAAGTTCATTTGAGGTCTCCTTTATACCCAGAAACTTAAGACAAAGTTTATTAAAAGTCCATTAGAAGTCCAGATACTACAAAAGAAAAATAAACAGTTGTTAATGCAAAAGTTAATTTGATGTATAACCTGAATATGATCGCAATTTGTAGTCTACGCGATACTATTAAAAATACATTATATGAACTAAGAAATCCTCTTTCGTTCGTTTTTTTGTGTTGGTGGTAACTATATTATGTTTTCTACACAATCTTGCAGAACTTCACACAGGACGGTGATGGACGTTAATCAAACTACACATTTTTAAAAAGCTGCTGCCAAATACATTTTTGAACTTTCAACTTTTCAGTCAATCAACAAATACAACTCTATATTAATATCTCCAAGGGGACAGGTTAAAGATGATTAAATAGAGATTTTGTGTGAAATAGAAGTGTTTTTGAGTGAAACTGGACCCTGTCAGTGTTAAATTGTAACAGACAGTAATCTGAAACTGTCGGCCGCAGCCTGAAGTAGAGAGATGAACACTAACTAACCCTAACAAGTTCAGAGGAGGCATGTTGAGGGTTGTAGAGTGTAACTTACTTCTTGTAGCTTGTGTGTTAGCGCCATCTTGTGTTGGTCAGAGGACGAGGAACTGAAGGACTACACTCAGTGTTGGAAATGAGATATTCAGTTGATGTAGCGCATTCATTTTCAAAGTTTTTTAGGCCAAGGACCCCTTAGCTGAAAGAGAGACGGATTAAGGACCCCCTACTACTGTACATATATTGTATAAAATTGAGTTGCATGTTAAACTGGGTCGGATGGATGAAAATGAATAGATATATATTATTTATACATCATGTTTTAATGGTAAACTATATATGTGGAAGGCACAGTGAATTCTTAAGCCTAACTGTATGGCTACCTATATTAAGCTTCTCTTCAATGTGTAAATGAAATGGTTTTCTTTTCACAAATAGGCCAAATTATCTTTCCTAATAATAAGTTGGATTCATATTATTGTATATTTTCAGACATATTTGAATTTTTGAAAAAAGAAACTTTCAAAAACATTTTAGACATAATATGGCGGCCCCCCTGCACTTACTCTGAGGACCCCCTAGGGTCACGGACCCAGCCAATCTGAATTGAGTATTCACTCCGACTATATATAGATAGATAGATAGATAGATAGATAGATAGATAGATAGATAGATAGATAGATAGATAGATAGATAGATAGATAGATAGATTTATTGTATTGTATTGTGTACAACTGAGACACAGGTTGACAATCAGTTGCATCTACCGACATTATTCAGGTTATACAATCAAAGTAACTATTACATTAGCATTCAGTTTGATTTTTCTTACAGCAAATCAAATTTCCTTAAGACAGTTTGTTCTTATTATAACGTCAAATGCAATGCAAAGGAAAAACAATTCAACCCAATAGGAACATAATAAAAAGACAACATATGATATATTTAAATTAATTGTGTAATTGACTGACTCAGTTATAAGTTTCTCACTTCCATGTTTTATTTTGAGAATCTTGTTCACAATTGCCACAAATCTTTCCTGGAAGTAATTACATTAAAGGTCCAATGTGTGGGAATTTCTCCCATCTAGCGTTGAGATCATATATCGCAATCAACTCTCTCACACCACGCAGTTCAAAGTACGTATTCCAGCTACGGTAGCCTTCACACTTCAAAACACCAGTCTCTTGCTCTTTTCAATCTTCTTTTTCTTTTTCTGGGCAAAGAAGAAGAAGAAGACTCCTGTTCCTGAAATTTAGATTTTGAATACGTGTGGTCCTCCATGTTTCCTTTTTCAAACTTGCCGGAGGCAAGGAAGCTACGATACCCGTTAGCAGCATTAGCAGTACCTGTGAGTTTATCATGTGACAGAGAAAACGCGAAAGGTGGAGCAGTATGTCCTGTATGTCCCTTACCCGCTAACGTATTTCAAGATGGCGCATGAACATGGAGCGTCTACTCCAGTTCATGCAAACGCAAATGTAAAATTTCATGCCAATAGGATACTTGGAATTGATGGTGGTGGTAAATAGTCATGAAAAAGGACAAGTTTGTGAACGGGCAAAACAGATTTTGATAATGAACAACTAAACACGTTACACACTGGGCATTTAACAAATATGTGCAGATTTATTTTAGGTAATGCATTACCTTTTCTTCTGGATTTAGAACCAGTGCTTTTAAAGGTGCTCTAAGTGATGTGACGCGTTTTTTAGGCTACAACAATTTTTGTTACATAAACTGACAAGAAGGAGCTGGTTTAGTCATGAATACGCATTGTGGAAGTAGCCTACATGCTAACGCTGCTGCAGTGATGGCTCAACCAGCTCCTTCTTGTCGGTTATTGGCTGGAACACTGTTTGTTATGTTTGGTGGTGCAGGTTGGCACAGTTTGTTTTTGTTGCCGTTTGTGGAGCCTGGGCTGACTACAGAGATCACATTTTTTTACAGTGTGTTCAGGGGACAGGCAGCTAGCGGATAGTGAGGAGATGTTTGCTGTATGTGACGAAAAATGTTTTAGCCTAAAAAACACGTCACATCACTTACAGCATCTTTAAAAACACTATGGCTCTTGCAGGCTTTCCAGAAACTCTTCTATTTCTCTACACATGTGGCCTTTGTCTTTCATCTTCTCCAGACCTTTGGTATTCCTGTCGATTACAGTTTAAATATATCTTGCATAGCAGATATAAACCAACTCTTTGTCTGCAGGTTCCAGATCACTTTCTAACAGTTCCTGGAATATCTGCTCAGCTTTATCCTGTTTGTAAAGTGACATTGCGTATATATCTGCAAGAGCTAATTTCCTGTCAAATGAAGAATGAGGGTAAAGAGAAATCACCTCCTCCATGAGAATGATTCCTCTGTCTATCACGCCTTGATCTGGGCGACTCTCCCTGAAGATTTTCCATTGGTAGAGGAGTGCAACGCATTTCTTCAGATAACGCTCATCTGGATGTTTTCCCAGAGCCTCCTCTGCCAAATCAATGGCTTCATCAATAGATACATAGATACTGTAAACCCGTAGTAATGGTCTAACACCACTGTAGAGGCCGAAAGGATTTCTCAAAACCTTTCTGGCTAACTCACGTGCTTCATCTTCGATTTCTTCTCCGCGGTCAGCACGTAGAGTTAAGTAGTGAGCAGCGAGGTACAAGTTCTCTGGATCCTGTTCCTTGGCTATTCTCATAATCTCCAAGATGCCGTGGTGACTAGAAGCATACTCTAGTGCTCGGGCATGGCTGGTGTTCCACTCCACCATGTCCGGCTGCATCCTGATGGCTCTCTGGAAGTAATCTGCAGCCGCTTTCTTTTGTTCTCTGCTGAACGTCAACAGGAGTCCAGGCTTTCTCAGCGTAGATCTCTGGATGGAGCTGGTCCTGGGATGGAGATGGGTATTTATTCATCAGGGTGTTGACCTTTGACAGGTAAGCCTGACTCTCTGCTTGGTCTCCCAGGTGGTGGTGCAGCCACGCTAGGTTCCCGTAGTTCACCACCAACCAGGGACCCTCATCTGCGTTTCTTATCTTGCTGAAGGCCTCTGCAGCCTTGTTGAAGAAACTCTGGGCGTCTTCGGTGAACCCCAGCTTGTACTGAATGAACCCCCGCAGGTTGTAAATGTGACCCAGCCAGCTGTTCCCCTCCTCGGTGCCGATGTCCTCCAGCTTGTCCCTGCGACGTAAAAGTAGGGACTCACTGGTCTCCAGATCCCAGGTGAAGTGGCACTGCAGGGCCTCCAGTTTGGACTCCAGTGTTGTTTGACTCTGAGCAGCACTGATGGAGAATAAAACAACACTATAACAGTAAGTTAATTTAATATGCTCTAGTCTAAGCTTTAAGTGTTTGGATAATCACTGTTCATTTCATATGGAGGAAGAAGGGGGGAAGGAAGGAAGATACTTATTTATTTATTTGTTTATTTAAAAGGGACAATGCACATCCATTGACATTTTTTGTTTACACTCAAAATGTAAATGTGCCAGAGTTAGCAAACAAGATAATTTTCATCTGTAGTCCCTTGGCAGGGGACACATCATCATATTACATTAATAAAAAAGAATGTAAGAAAGTTAAAGAGCAAATTAAAAAAGAAGAAAGAAGAGACTAAATAAATAAAAAATAAGTACAATAAAAAGCAGGGCAGTACCTAGGATCAGGTAAACCAGATATTGATGATTGCAGTTGTGATCGTTTTTAATCCATCTCTTGAGTGTGGTTTTAAATGATAGACAGCTGGTGCTTTCTCTGAGTTCAATAGGAAGGCAGTTCCAATAATTTTAGCCCTGTACTGAGAAGACTGTTTGGCCAGACTTACTACTGTATGTCTATACTGTACAACACAGTCTCCCCTGGTGGTTGCCCTAGTTACCCTAGTTGCTCTGCCACTTCTCTTCTTCTGTTGTATAAATCCACCCAGTGGTGGAGGTGCAAGCCCATGTCATAGTTTGAAAATGAGGCAGGCATCTAGATACTATCTTGTAATACAAGTTGTATTTAGTAGTGATATGGCAGTGGTGATAGCTGATAGGTGTTTGATCTAGTGTTTTTAAAGTTTGCTGATAAAGGGTTTTTATTGGTTTAAGGGGTGTCATGTTTGCTTGGGACCAGCTTGTGAAACAGTATGATATGTGGGAAAAGATCATGGCATGCATAAAAAGTTTGGCTGCCTCTGTGGTTAGATATGGCCTTATGTGTCTAAGGTTAGTCAGATTATATCTGATGGTATTAGCCACCTTTTTAACATGCATTTTAAAAGTTAGAGTTTAAAATGATACCAAGGTATTTAAAATCAGACACAACCATGAGTTTTTCTCCTCCAATAAAAACATCAGCCTGCTGTGCACTTGTGGTTGTCTTAGAGAAGAACATCCAGCCAGTCAGAAACATGGACCGGTGCGTCAGTTAGTTTATCTGCAGCCTGCTCTTTGTTTTTGGTATGCAAATAAAGAACAGAATAGAAATGGTCCCTTCCCTTGTTCTGGCGCCCTTACTCTGACCACACCTGTGGACTTTGGTCACTGCAACTTGCATGGTTGTGATGCTATCTGTTAGTGACAAAACCTGGTCACAGACGGATAGACAGACAAAGGCAAAGTACTCAAACCGCCTCTATAATAGTTCCTCCTACAGTAAGTGTCTCAAGGAGCATGTTTAACCCAGACAAAACGTAGCAAAAGGTTAATTTAAACTGAAAAGGTGCCGGGGCCATTACACTCCCTTTTTAATAGCCTACATGCACGTCGCTGCTGAACCAAACGGGAGAAAAATTTATCAAAGTTTGTTTCACACTGATGAAATATTTCGTTCAACCTGGAAACCGTAGCAAAACGGTGCGCACCGTTTTGAGATTGAACGTGCCCCAGGATGCAAAACCTAGGCAATACTCTGCCTCTGATTGGCTTACCCTGATATTCTTACCCTAGCTCTAACCAATCTCATGCGCCTACTGTCTAAACTTAACCAATCCAACTAACGAAGGCAACGAATATTAGCCAATCAGAGGCAGAGTAGGGCGGGACAGTCCTTTGCCATCCTAGGATATTCAAATTCACCTCCAGGAACACATTAAAAAAAGAAAATTGAGGAAAAGAAAGAGAGGAGGACAGATGGAGAAATGAGGAAAGTGGGTTGTAAGAGACAACTTTTGACATGGAAGACTCACCTCATCATTCAGCTGTTTCGTCCGCTCAGTAGTTCTCTAAATATGAGTTAGTTTGGTTCTTGACGTTACTCTGAAGACAAAGTCCGAGGTGTGGTGAGTCTTGTGCTTGGCGTTCGTATCCCAGGAATGAAGTCACACCCAGAAATACAACTAAAACATGACTCATCACATTCTGTGATTATTTGGTCTTCAGTTGATTTAAAGCAAGAACTAGTTTTGTTTGTTTTGCACTTTGGTTACTCATTTTTTTCACCTTTTCAGATATCGACTTGTAGATATTGTTGTACAGTTGTAGGCTATAAACATAAGTTTGGCAGCAGTTTTTAAAAGTTGCAGTTTGATAACATTCATCATCGTCTTGATTGTGTAGAATACATGAATATCTTGTATAGTTACCACCAAAACACAACAAACACACGAAACAAGGATACGTTAGTTCACATAATGTATATTTAATACTATTGTGTGTGCACAAATAGCGATCATATTCAGGTTATACATCAAATTAACTATTACATTACCAACCATTTATTTTTCTTACAGCAAAGCAAACTTCATACTGTTGTTATATAAGCTTAAATTACAGGGCAAAGGAAAAACATTTCAACACAACAGGACTATAACAAATACCATGGTTGAGGAGGATGACATTTGAACGTGTCCAGAGTGGATGTTATTTAAAGGACCAGTGTTATTAAATGATTCAGCTTGTTTCATATATCTAGTGTGTACTACTGCTTAGTTTTCCAGAACAAATGTAAAGGTTTTTATTATACTTCCATAAAGTGTAAAAACCTGCCTCTAAAGGATACAGTTGGTCTGCTGCTTCTGGACCAGCAGACCAACAGAAGGATCAGGTTTTCCTGATGTGTAATCAATTTCTGGATTAAGAACCAGTGCTTTTAAAAACAATATGGCTCTTGCAGGTTTGCCAAAAACTCCTCTATTTCTCTACACATGTGGCTCCTGCCTCTGTCTCTAATCTTCTTCAGAGTGTTGATGCTGTTCCATCTATAGAAGGATTGCTGCGGTATCGCTGCTGCCTTCATGTGATATTGTGTTGACCTTTGGTAATCCCTACAACGGAGGTATAAATGTTTTGCATAGCAGTAATAAACCAACTGTTTGTCTGCAGGTTCCAGATCACTTTCTAGCAGTTCCTGATATATCTGCTCAGCTTCGGCCTGGCCGTAATTTAACAATGCATATATATTTGCGAGGTCTATTTTCTTCATAAGGAAAGAATGAGGGTAGAGAGCAATCACCTCTTTATGGAGACTGATTGCTCTGTCTATCATGCTTGGATTTAGACGACTGTCCCTGACATAAATGATTTTCCATTTGTAGCAGAGGGCAGCGCATCTCTTCAGATAACGCTCATCTGGATGGGTTTCCAGAGCCTCCTCTGCCAAATCAATGGCCTCATCAACAGATAGATAGTAATAGTAAACCTTTAGTAATGGTTTAATACCACTGTAGCTGCTGACAGGATTCTTTAAAACCTTTCTGGCTAACTCACGTGCTTCTTCTTCGATTCTCTCTCCTTTCAGAAAACATTGATAAAGGTAGTGAACAGCAAGGTAAAAGTTCTCTGGATCCTGTTCCTTGGCAATTCTCATTTTCTCCAGAAGGTCAGCCTCCAGCTTTTTGTTGTGCCTGATAGACCCCACTAACCCTAAGACGTGGCTGGTGTTCCACTCCACCATATCCGGCTGCATCCTGATGGCTCTCTGGAAGTAATCTGCAGCCTCTTTCTTTTGTTCTCTGCTGAACTTCATCAGGGTCCAGGCTTTCTCAGCGTAGATCTCTGGATGGAGCTGGTCCTGGGATGGAGATGGGTATTTATTCATCAGGGCGTTGACCTTTGACAGGTAAGCCTGACTCTCTGCTTGGTCTCCCAGGTGGTGGTGCAGCCACGCCAGGTTCCTGTAGTTCACCACCAACCAGGGACCCTCATCTGCGTTTCTTATCTTGCTGAAGGCCTCTGCAGCCTTGTTGAAGAAACTCTGGGCGTCTTCGGTGAACCCCAGCTTGTACTGAACGAACCCCCGCAGGTTGTAAATGTGACCCAGCCAGCTGTTCCCCTCCTCGGTGCCGATGTCTTCGAACTTTTCCTTTCGACGTAACAGCATGGACTTGCTGGGGTCCAGATCCCAGGTGAAGTGGCACTGCAGGGCCTCCAGTTTGGACTCCAGTGTTGTTTGACTCTGAGCAGCACTGATGGAGAATAAAATTAACATCAACAGTAAATCAATGTGATATGCCTTAAAGTGTTTGGATAATCCTGGTTCATTTCATGTGGAGGAAGGACTAGGGCAGGAAGGAAGGAAGATGGAAATGGCTCCTTCCTTACTTATGGCGCCCTTGCTCAGACCACACCCTGAACTGTGCCTGTGTCGGCGTTCATTTTGGCCAACCTGACGTGTTCAGTCGGCGGCAGGGCAGTCGGGACTCACCCAGAAATGGGGAGCAGAATGAGGTGACTAGAGTCTCTCAAAATCTGACGACAATCTTTTAAACTGACCTTTGTCGATCTGAAATGAAGACAGATTCAGCAACTGCACGGCCTATTTCTCCCTTCAAATGTTTTCAGAAACACGTTTCGGTGAACTATTTTAGTACAATATGAGATATCGTATTCTGAACTTCCGCCATGACAGTCTGGCTTTGAATTTCCGGAGAAAACAAACCCATGTGACGCGTTTGTCCAATCAGCTGCCGGTTTTCATTTCTTGGGCAACAATACAGATTAGCGCCGCCTGCTGTTATAGAGATGTATTATGTCTCGTCTCGTCTTTTTGGTGTGTTCTGTGGCACTTTTTGGACCTCGGGGACGCGACTGATCATTTCCACTGGCTTTTCTGCCGAGGGTCGGCCATCTGGTTGGTTTGTAACCATTTTAACACACATGATAGCATAGGCGCGGGAAGTGGGGGTGCTGCAGGTGCAGCTGCACCACCTGGTGGTGAAGCTTTAAAACTGCAATGAAAATAAAATGATAGCTTTATCATTTATCATATTTATATCTATTTATTGTTTGTTAATCTTTAGAGTGTCTTGTACTTTCCCCCTATCCCTTGTTGCAGCGACATTCTAAGTTTCTGAACGTACAGCGACGCTTCCACACAGTGATCCTGTTCATGAAGACATGCAAATCAGCAGCACCGAGACCTGACGGGGTGAATATGGCAGTAGTAACCGGTCTTAATGGAAGGCATGGAGCCGCATGTTAATGGCTTCCCGCCTGATGTAAGTGTGTTCGAGGAGAACTAAACACCTTACCTCTTGAGAGGAGGGGAGGATAGGGGTGGTCCTGTGCTCCCTATGCGCTCATACAGTAGGGAGATGCAACATCAGTTGTTCTCCCAAAAGTGCGTTTATCCACGAGCCCCGAGCCCCCCAGTTTACACACAGTGTCCAACACAGAAAACGTCCAAAAAGTGACAGAGAGAGCCTGCTGAGCTGTTAAAGTGCGCCGGTACTTTGTCTCCGGTCTCATGGCAGAGTTTATCAGCCGAACTCCAGAGCGCAAATCAACGTTTGATGTACCGAAATCATCATAAGGTAGAGACACAGTGTCTTACTTTTTCCTGCCGACGTGCCGGCCCAGATGGTAGCCTACATTTAGCCTAGAATATAGGTGATTTATGTATGCCTATTATAAAGAAACGAATAGTCTGTAATTTTTTAGAATTTGTCACATACTGTCGGAAAAGAAAGATTTTGCATAGTTTGTCTGGCTGTTATGCGGTTTATGAACACTTAATCTACTTGTGGTTGTTTTAAAATAAACATACATTGTCATCTAGAAAACCAATCCTGGTGCGACATTTTGATTATGCATGTATTGCTAATAATATATAATTTACATTGGTTGCACTATATAAATAACATTTTAGTTTATATGCACATATTCACACAGATATTTAGATAGGCCTACTTTTTTCATCGCTGGTTTTTGGAGTTCGCCGTGCAGTAGGTCCTATGTTGGGATATAGTTTGTACGCACCGTCTGCTCAGCTGTACTTCATGGAGGGGAGGGGCGAGTGAGTTTTTAAAAAGAGGCAGAGGTAGAGTGGTCTGCAAAATACACAGCCTGTGTAACTTAGTATCTTTAGGCTCTATGTGGACCGTGGAACCCCCCTGCCAAAAAAATTTCAGCATCTTACTAATTACTTAAATTAAAATAAATGGGCTACTTTATATGACACAAGCTAGCATTAGCATAATTTAGTATCAGGACAGTCACTTAACTGTATGTTAGCTTAAAAGAAGGATTAACATTAGGTTAGGCTAGGCCTACCTCTTCGTTCGTAACAGTAAAATATTGTAAAACCCCTTTTTCATCTGTGAAATGTTACTCCATGTTGTAAAGTTTTGGCTTTCCTTTCGGATGAAAGTACAAAAGCAGCACTAACGTCGCAAAAAAGACTTTTTCTGTAATAGCCCTGACACACTAACCCGATAATCGGCCGTCGGACAGTCTGGCGAGGTCAGTGACTCGAGTCTGTTTGGTGTGTTCCGTGCCATCGGCCTTCATTTTAGCCGATTTGAGTCAGCGGGCGGGCAGTCGGACTCAATGACCAATCTGATTGGTGGAGTGCTAACCCGGAAATGACGAGTGGGATGAGCGGGACAAACGGCTCTCAAAATCTGACAAAAATCTTTTAAACTGAAATAAAGACAGATTCTTCAACTGCACGGTCTATTTCTCGCTTAATGTTTTCAGAAACACATTTCAATGAACTATTTCCGTAAAATACGAGATCGTAATCCGAACAGGCCGCCATTATGCCCGACTGGAGAAGCCCTATATGCATTCAGATCTCAACTAAACACAGGATGTTTGTGCGTGACAGACAGACAGACAGCATAAGCCACCGTTATAGTCATGGCAGTGTAGGAAAATAAATCGATCATTAGCCTATTTGTTTTTTAATTTTCTGTTGTGATGGCGCAGTGGATATGACACATGCCTTTGGTGTGGTAGACCTGGGTTCAATTCCCACTTCAATACATCAACCAATTTGTCCCTGAGCAACCCCTAGTTGCTGCAGACAGTGTTGGGGAGTAACGGAATACATGTAACGGCGTTACATATTCAGAATACAAATTATGAGTAACTGTATTCCGTTACAGTTACAATTTAAATAGTTGGTATTTAGAATACAGTCACATTGTTGAAATCAATGGATTACATGACGATACTTATCTGTTTCACGAGTTTATTCACTCTGACTAAATTAAGGCAACTCTATGCATTTTCCAGAAGCCCCGATATGAAATCGAAAAAAATAGCTATTTGCGTGATCAGTCACAATGGAGTCGGAACCGGCACGACAGAGCCAGGACAGGAATACATTTCTATCTTGGAAATTCAAACAGCATTTCACATTAAAGAACGAACAGGGAGAATGAAATATAACTGTGCAGTGCAACCTCTGCTTGCCAGCAACCAACCTCCTTTCAGCGTCCAAATTACTCCACCTCCAACCTGAAGAAGCATCTTAAAGTAAGCTATTTTTTTAATTAGCCAGGTGTAGTCGTCTGCTGTAGTTTTACTGGTCACCTTGCTATTTTAACATTGACGTGCGACTTTACATTCTCCTACCTGCTGATTTACTAGCCCCATTTGACATGCTAGCTAACGTTAGCTAAAATTAGCTCGTGGTAGCAAGACTGCGGTTAGATTTTTGTAGTATGCAGTTCGGGACTACCAATACAATAATCTATCTGCTTGTTCAGGTACACATTCAGCTAGTTGGAATAAAAAGAACACACCATTATAGGCCTGTTTAGTAAGCTGGATGTGATAGCTGCATTCCTACACTTATAAAACGCAATTCAATGTGGAAGTAATCCTGAAGTAATCCAAGTATTCAGAATACGTTACTCAGATTGAGTAACGTTACAGAATACGTTACAAATTACATTTGTGGGCATGTATTCTGTATTCTGTAACGAAATACGTTTTGAAAGTATCCTTCCCAACACTGGCTGCAGAGGTGTGTGTCCTCTGACATATGTAGCAATTGTAAATTGCTTTGGATAAAAGCATCAGCTACATGTAAAAATGTAATGCTTTTTAAAGTTAATTGGCTACTTATGATCCTGGCTCTAGGGAAAATGGAAGAAATGAAAAGAACAAGAAACAGAAGAGAGAAAAAGTAAGAAAACAGAAAGAAAGGAGCTCTGGGATTTAGTAATAGCTTATAATAACCTAAATTATAACGATTCTCATTATTCAGCCACTCACCTCATCATTCAGCTGTTTCCTCCTCAACCTAAATTTGACTTAGTTTTGCGCTTGATGCTGCTTCGAAGAGAAAAGTCCGAGGTGTGGCATTTTCATATCAAGTCTTTCATTTCCCAGGAACAGAAATCACATCCGGGAATAAAAAACTAAAACATGACTCATCCCACTGTGTGATTATTTGCTTGTATGTAGATTTCAAGTTAGAAAAAGTTGTTTCTTCTCCTTGAAACTAGGCTATATATGCAGTTATATGTTATATTTAGTTTATGTGGTCACTTTGAACATTTACAAATGGAAATGGACGAAATAGAATCCAGAAATACAGCAGCCTACAACAATTTCAAATATAAATCAGACATTAAAGGCATAAAGGCTACGTGATGGACTGAGATAATAGCCTATAAAGCAATGAAAATAATTTGCAAAGCCTATTTTTTCTTTATTTGGTTTTACATATATATATATATATATATATTTAAATAAATAAGCTTGATGTGTTTTTCATCTGCTGCACTAAGTTTCTTTGGCCGACCACTACGTCTACGATCCTCAATGTTCCCTGAGTTTTTGCAAGTGTACCTATAACAATTGATGCTGGTTTGAAGACAAAGGGTAGTAACACCAAATATTGATGTGATTTGATTGATTGATATTTTTTTGGTTTCTCACTTTGCATTTTGTAAATTGATAAAAATAAACAATCATTATTTATATTTTTGAAAGCATTCTTAGTTTAGTTTCCACACCTGCTTAAGACTTTTGCACAGTACTGTATATGTATACGAACACATCAACACATCAAATGGAAATATTAAGCCATTAGCCTACTTTACACACGTGTTTAGTAGACCTACATGTGGCGCAGGTGAGCTGGGACAGCGGTTACCTAGGAGACGCCTGCATGATGACGTTCTGCTGCCACCTACCGGTGTAATCAGATTACTGTTTGTTACCACTTCACACTGACAGGGGTCAGTTTCACTGAAAAACACTTCTAGTAGACACAACATCTCTATTTAATCATCTTTAACCTGTCACCTCGGAGATATTAATATACAGTTGTATTTATTTGATGCTCATCATGTTGACTGAAAAGTTGAAAGTTAACAAAACAAACAATTTGGCAGCAGCTTTCAGAAGTTATAGTTTGGTTATTGTCCATCAATCGTCCTGTGTGAAGTTCTGCAAGATTGTGTAGAAAACAGGAATTTATTGTTTAGTTACCACCAAATCAAAACAAACTGGGACAGGATTTCTTAGTTCACATAAAGTATATTTAATAGTATCGTGTAGGCTACAAATGGAGATCATATTCAGGTTACACATCAAATTAACAGTCTTCATTATAAAAGAGCAAATTTTAGAGAGTATAATATTCTTATAAAAACTGACAAAAATACAGTTCAAATGAAGAACAATTGAACACAACAGGAATATAACACCGTTGTTAAGTTAAAGCTACATTGTGAAAGAATTTCTCCCATCTAGTGGTAAAATTGTATATGACAACCAACTGAATATTACTTTCTAGCCCCTCCCATTCTGAGTAAATTCTAACTCCTACGGTGGCCGTATTATTCCAAGAAGTACGACTTTGTCCGTGAGTGTTCCTTCCAGTGTAATAATTGTTTTAAGTTATTTTGGTACCATTTCATTCAACATCAGCTATCAGGTTCCCAAACATATGCAAGCTAATGTTATTAAAGTATCAGTGCTATCGTTATTCTGTATATTGTACGAGATTAATAGTGTAAGGCAATGTTTACAGCATAGGAGAGAAGCAACAGAGGTTTGTGTTTTTAATATATTTCTCTGAGCAGTATGAACAATGTCAATGAAACCAAATTACCTCTTAGTATCTCCATCGGTTACACGCAGCTCTTCTAGCTGTAGCTAGTCTGTGTTACAACTGCATGACGTGAGTTGTCTGTCAGGGAAATCACGACACGTATGATTGTTTATGTTACAAGGTAGACAATCCTTTCTCATCATTGACGCCAGGAAAAGTATCCTTAGACGTCGTTCTAGCGTTATGCACAACCATGCAACCAAGCAACTACAAAACTTTGAATTTACACAAATAGGCAGAATTACCTGTTGAGAAGAAAGCAGGCAACTTTGGCATCCCTTTTAAAATCCTTGCTCCTTATGAGCTCTTTCCATCTTGGAAATACCACTCCAATATTAACTTTGGTCTTATTTCTTTGCCTGTCGCGTTGTCGTTTTAATTCTGTTTTTAACTTCCATGGCGACTCCGTTATCTTCTCCCCCTCCCTGGCATTCGTCACGGTGCCACTGAGTGTAAAAGCGCGAAAGGCGGAGGTATGTCCCTCTTTGGCTAATGTATTTTAAAGATGGACATGGCGGCCGTCATTCGAGCAACTCGCTCGTATGTATTCTGAATGATTCTGAATGGCAGATTCTACGCGTACAAGAATACTTTGATTAGTTGGTGGAAGTAATTACACATGAATGAGGACATATTTGTGAAAGAACAAAGTTTTTTTTTTGCTAAGAATCAACTCAAAAAATTATACAATGGAGCTTTAACTGTCGTTTCCCAGGAATGGATACCTACAGCCAAATATCTGAAAGAAATCATGACAAAGTTTGTGATTACTGTAGCTTCTTCTTGAAGAGTAAGATGACTCACAGAGTTTCACACACTGAAATAGTCAAAGCCAAGATGCCGGGTTTTTATTACTGACCTTTGTACGAGATGTAGCGGTATGAAGACCTGATATCAGACTCAGTATGTAAGACTTTCTGGAGTTATTGGGTTTATCTTACTGGCAGCAGCACTAATCACAACTAATTACCTTTTCATTAGGGGTGGGCGATATGGACAAAAAATATCTCGATATTTTTGCAGATTTTGACGATAACGATAATTAGACGATATCCTTTAAAATTGTGTTTTTAAAAGTCTGAGTTACTTAATCACTGATTATAATAATGGGCACAATGTTGAATGAAAACAATTCTTATTTATTTTCTTTAAAATTTAAGTATTCAAGTAAAAACAATTTAAAGACAAAATACGAATACTATACTAATACTAATTGAACTAGTGTAGAAACATTGAACTCTGAGTAAACATTCAGTTCTACACCTGCTGTAATGTAAATTGTGCAGCATACAAGCAAGATTAAATCATAATAATAAAGGGCTCTGTTCTGTAACATATTGCACACAACCATGTCCTTATTGGAAGCAGTTCTGGAGATGAGATAGGGTAGTGTCAGGCCAGGTTTTGATAGTCCTACTTCGCTGTATAGTCCTTCTGACCGGGATTTATGCTGGGATCAGAAATAGTTGGATGTGACCTGACTGGCCCAGGTGAGGTAGAGGCGCAGTTCTGCATGCTATGTTAGAGTATACATGGTCTAGTGTGTTCTTCCCTCTAGTAGCACAAGCTGAATGCTGGAAAAAGCTGGGGAGTACAGACTTTAAGGACGCCTTGTAAAATTCCCCTGCTATAATATGTATCCCCTCCAGATGATCGCGCTGGAGTTAGTTCACTATGGTTAGCAGTGAGCCAAACTTGTGCTAACGTTAGCATCGGGGGCTATGTAGACGGCAGTGTGCTGTTTTCGTGGTAAATAAAATGGCCTGTATATTACCGACAGGGCTCCAGGTCAGGTGAGCCGTGCTGGACAACGATTCTGCGGTTGGCAGGGGCGGTTCTACACTGAATGACGCCCCATGCTTGACCCCCTCCAAGCGCCCCCCAACAATTTTTTTTTGTTAAGGTGCACAATCTCTACCTCCAACATTGCCAAAAGACACAATGTAGACTAAATATTCGAAATAGCACAAATCCTTCATCACACAAATGTGAAGACACACTAAAGAGAATCTAATGATTATACTATAGCACTAAGAACAGAAAACACAAACTAAAACTAAAACCTGACCTTTCTGGCCTTCCTTGATGCAAAATCATCAATGATGTCATCGTATAAAATCTGCTCCCCTATTGAGTGATTGATATTGATGACGACAAGGCCAGTGAACCGTTCGGTTGACCTCAGGTATGACCTGATCAACTTTAGTCTGGATGAGCTCCTCTCTGCTTGAGCCACAGTGACTGACAGGGATGGACTGGGACCAAAAATCAGACCTGGCATTTTGGCCCAGACCGGCCCACCACATAAGATCAAAAATAGATAGATAGATAGATGGATAGATAGACAGATAGATTTTTATTGATCCCAAAAAAATGATGAATGACTGAAGCAGCACAATATCAGACACACAGCACACACAGAATATAAATGAAGTAATAGGATACAATATACATGAAATAATAACAGGATAAAATATAAGAACAAATAATTTAAAATATATACACATTGGGAATAAAACTGTACAACTGTTTAACTAGTATTGATAAAGCTGTACCCGTCCTTGCGCTCCCCTGAATATGTATACCAACTCCTACTCCTAAAACTACACATTAAATACTTCAACAAAGTGCCATTTATTAATACAATAAAACTATATACTCCTAATAAATCATAAAACAAGCTATATATATATATATATAATTTCAAAAGGCCCTATGCTATAATTTGAAGAGGTCTCTCATGTGTTTTTGTCTGTCAATGCAGATAGAAAAGCATCAATTCTCGTTACGAACATTTGCATGATGTGAAACGTTTATATAGGCTACTAATGCAATCATACAGTAAAGCTTGCCTACGTCTTTGATTGTCTTAATTGTTGTAGTGTTATCATCAACAGTTTGTCCACCACTCAGTTTTATCAAGGGGTTAAGTGTTTTAAGGGCAGTTGTGCTTACCGCAGGTTATAGCCTCACTCCCTCATCTCTGTCCCTCTCCTCCTAAAGTCTCCTCCTCACTGTGCATGTCACTGTAGCCGACACCACCACTACTATCATCGGCCACGGGAGCTGATGAAGGTCCTGCTACTGCCGAAAACATGTCTTTTCGCTTTTTTCTTTTATTTGAGCCGCTTGGGTAACTTTGTTTCACTTTGGCGTTTAGACCATTGACATAAAAGAAAGGTTTAGACTCATCTTGCTCCGTCTCTGCTTAGCCTACTCCCATTTCTCCTGTCACTGTGTTTACTTCGCTGGTGCACTGTAAGGACTAGTCCATTTCATTGTGAAAGTAGGGGTGTTGACCTCTCTCAGCAAGCAGGGCCTGCAGCCCTGGGGCTATTATGCCAATTCCCACACAGTGAAATGATAGAAAACAGAAACGCAGCAGTGCAGAGATTTTTTTTAAGCTCCTGCCCCCCATGTGACATGAAAATGCTGCAGCTGCCGTCCCTGCAAAACCGCCACTGCGTGGTACCACATTCTGCACAAAATGAGTTCTCTGGCTTCGGGTTATGCTCATCCCGGTAGCTAGCTCGACTGTAGATGCGGACAACAACCCGCAGCCGGTCTGCTATTAGGGTAAAAAAGAACAGCATAGTACGATATTCCGTGCAATACTGTACGATACACAGACGAGTATATCTTTATATAAAAAAATTTGTAGTAATATAAAATTATATCCCAATGGTTTTTGTGGTCAGCGGTACGCGTCAATGTAGATAAAATAACATGAGCGTCAGAAAAGAAATGCACCATGGTTTAAAAGTGAGGGTTTAACAGACAGAGATATATGAACAGATTTGCAAATTGTATGCAAATAAAATACCAGAACAACATGGCTCATCTCCACCCCCCGAGAAGCAAAAACTAATCTAAACCAACTAAACCAACCAACACTACACACACGACAAGCTACCTCCCAATCAGCGAGCTAAAAAATAACTCAAACTCACTTGTAAAAATCTACAACTGTGGAAAATGATTTTGTACTTGCTAAAAACAACCATAGACCCGCAGAACATAACTCTACAAAAACTTAAAGAAAAGTTACCAAAAGGTAACTTGTATGATGACAGGGAGTATCTATGACAACCATTATCACAGACTGACTGCTTCACTAACATACGAAAGTCACCGGGCAACCAGTTAACTTGACCAATACACAATAATGAAAACAAACAGATGTTGACAAATTTGGGAAATTGAAGTTAAAGATATGCATATATAGATACATATGTTAAAATCCATATATTATCTCCTAAGTAGGATATACGTACTGTATCCCCCTACTGCTATCCTCCGGATGTAGAGCTTAATTGTATATATATATTAATGTGGTATATAAATATACACACAACAGCTAGCCATTTACAGGTATCGTGTTTGATGTTTTAAGTAATTTAAATACATTATTAATTTGCACATTTAAAACAATTATTACTAAAATATATAAACCTACATTATAATTTTAAACCATAATCAAATATAAATGATGATGGTGTGTAAAACTACTGGTAACTACATCCCACAATGACGTCACACGGTCCAGGAGTCCACCTGGGCAAAAGTTAAACATTAAAGACAAGATTTTAAGGTGCTATTAAGTTATTCTTGTAAACAAACAATCTGTTAGTTCAGACAGACAGCTTTGATATCAGAGTGGTCAACCATTCTACAGCTGCAAAATATAAATTGATTTGTTGCCAACTATTAAATGAATCGACAAGTATTTTGATAATCGACTGATAAGTTTTAGTCATTTTTTTTTTGGAAAAACAAGTAAAACTTCTGTGCTTGCAGCTTGTTAAATGTGAATATGTTCTAGTATCTTCTCTCCTCTGGGACAGGAAACTGAATATCTTGAGTTGGGGACAAAACAAGACATTTCAGAACGTCATCTTGGCCTTTTAGAAACACTGATACACATTTTACACAATTTTCTGACATTTTATAGACCAAACAACTATTTGATTAATCAAGAAAATAATCCACAGATGAATCGACAATGAAAATAATTGTTAGTTGCAGCAATATCGCCACTAGTCTGTCTGATCCACTCAAGCTCAACCGTAATACGTAAAGAAAATAGAAACGTTCAGAGAGGCAAAGCAGTTGGGGGGGTAATCAGAGTTTCATTATGAAGAATCACGATTGCAAGGATACAAATGTCATAATGAAAAGGTAATTAGTATACTACTTCTTCATACATCTCGTACAAAGGTCAGCCATAAAAACGTGGCACCTCGGCTTTGAATATTTTATTGCGTGAAACTCAGTGAGTCATATTCTTCAAGAAGAAGCTACTGTATAGTTTGTTGTGATTACTTTCAGATATTTGGCTGTAGGTTTCCATTCCTGGGAAACGACAGTCAAGGTGAGATAAGACTGAAGTAGTAATAAGACTTTATACGTTAAATGCCCCTCTTGGAAATCCGCCTCTGACTTCAGTGTGACTATTTAAAGCTGCGTGCTTCAACAACATCTCATCATTTACAGCGAGGCAGAAGTTGGACATCACCGACTTTATACCAGCGGACCCAAAGCAGCATCAAGAGCAGAAACCAGCCCGAATATTTAGAGGAAACAGCTGAATGATGAGGTGAGTAGCTGCTGCTGCATTAAATATATACAGAGAATCATTATGATTTATTTAATATCTTATTATTGAGACCCAGAACCCAAAATATTAACATTATGGATCCCACAATTCAATTTTGATGTTTTCATTCCATCCCTATTTTGTTCTTACGATTAACTTCTTAAAACACCACTGGTTGTCAAAACTGTTAACTGTCTATTCGTCGTTATTCTGTTGTGTTAGGGTTACTATCTGGGACGTGCACATGTATGGGCTATTGTTGCCCAGGCAACAGCCCGTTTGCCCTGATTGGCTTAGCTGTCCCTCTGGTGGAAGAGTTTAAATAAACTTTCGTTCTTTCTTTTTCATTTCTTTTTGTTTTTTGCTGTTGTGGCTGCATCAATACGATAATACGCCCATCATTACTAAATTTAATCTTGCCCCCCAGTCACGTGACTTTGTTACTTTTCTCACACACATGGTGCATCGCATATTAAAGAGAGGGAACGCCAAGCCCTTCTGCTTTCATCTCCGTCGTCAATCAAGCAATAGCCCCTCCAAATGTCTGTGCATGTCCCTGGTTACTGTGTCATCTTTTCTTGATTTGTGTCTGGGTAGGTGGTGATGACGAATAGGGGGTTCGTTTTTTTTTGTATACTGTTAAAAAAATTAATGAAAATTGTTAATTAATAAATAAAATACTTATTTGTATTCTCCATCAGTGCTGCTCAGAGTCAAACAACACTGGAGTCCAATCTGGAGGCCCTGCAGTGCCACTTCACCTGGGATCTGGAGACCAGCAAGTCCATGCTTTTATGTCACAGGGACAGGCTGGAGGACATCGGCACCGAGGAGGGGAACAGCTGGCTGGGTCACATTTACAACCTGCGGGGGTTCGTTCAGTACAAGCTGGGGTTCACCGAAGACGCCCAGAGTTTCTTCAACAAGGCTGCAGAGGCCTTTCCAACATAAGAAACGGATTGCCTGGTTGGGGTCCCTGGTTGAACTTACGGGAACCTGGCGTGGCTGCACCACCACCTGGGAGACCAAGCAGAGAGTCAGGCTTACCTGTCAAAGGTCAACGCCCTGATGAATAAATACCCATCTCCATCCCAGGATGAGCTCTATCCAGAGATCTACGCTGAGAAAGCCTGGACTCTGTTGTCTTTCAGCACCGACAAGAAACGGGCTGCAGATTACTTCCAGAGAGCCATCAGGATGCAGCCGGACATGGTGGAGTGGAACAGCAGCCACGTCTTAGAGTTAATGTATGATTTCAGGGAAAACAACAAAGGGCAGGAGGCTGACTTTTTGGAGAAAATGAGAATTGCCAAGAAACAGGATCCAGAGAACTTTTACCTCGCTGTTCTCTACCTTGAGCATTGTGCAAAGAAAGGAGAGAGAATCAAAGATGAAGCACGTGAGTTAGCCAGAAAGGTGTTGAGAAATCCTGTCAGCAGCTACAGTGGTATTAGACCATTGTTAGAGGTTTACATAAACCATGTATCTATTGATGAGGCCATTGATTTGGCAGAGGAGGCTCTGGGAAAACATCCAGATAAACGTTATCTGAAGAAATGTCTCGCATACTGCTACCAACAGAAGATCTTCAGAGAAAGTCGCCCAGAGCAAAGCATGGTAGACAGAGCAATCAGTCTCCATGAGGAGGTGATTTCTCTTTACCCTTATTCTTCATTTGTGAAGAAAATAAACCTCGCAAAGATATATGCAAATTTAAATTACAGCCAGGATAAAAGTGAGCAGATATACCAGGAACTGCTAGAAAGTGATCTGGAACCTGCAGACAAACAATTGCTTTACAGCATCTATGCAAAATATTTACACTTCCATCGACAAGACAGCGAAGGGTCAGTACGATATCACATGAAGGTGGTGACGATACCGCAAATAAGTATCTATCGGGAGACCAGCATCACAATCCTGAAGAAGCACAAATACAAAAGCCCAATGTGTAGAGAAATAGAGGAGTTTCTTGCAAACCTGCAAGAGCCATATTGTTTTTAACATTCGCCCAAAGCAAAGCTCAATAAACAGAGCAATCAGTCTCCATAAAGAGGTGATTGCTCTTTACCCTCTTTCTTTCCTTATGAAGAAAAATGAACTCGCAAATATATATCTACAGTTAAATTATGGCCAGGAAAAGGATAAGAAACTGCTAGAAAATGATCAAAAATATTTATACCTCAATCTTGAGGAGTACCAAAGGTCAATATATGAAGGTGGCAGCAGTACCGCATCGATCCTCGTGTCAAATGAAGATTAGAGACAGAGACAAAAGCCCAATGTGTAGAGAAATAGAGGAGTTTCTGGCAAACCTGCAAGAGCCATAGTGTTTTTAAAAGCACTGCTTCTAAATCCAGATTAAATGTAGGTACATACATTACATTATATTGATTACATACATCAGGAAAACCTGTTTCCTTCTGTTGGTCTGCTGGTCCAGAAGCAGCAACACCTTATTCAGAACATGTATGATCAATACGTTGTTGGTTTTGGTCTATTCATGGTTATAATAAAGATATACAGTATATCACAGAAAGCCAACTGTCTGCACTTTAGTACAGTTAATAGAAGACAAAGGCTGTTAAGTGTGTTTGTTTTTTTGCACCATAGAGTAGCACTTTTCATTTTGTTGTGTGTACTTAAAATGACAATAAAGTCCATTCTAAATGTGATTAAAAATAAACAAAAACTTAAAGATTGACTCTGAAAACTGTCAGCAGTAGTACACTAGATTTTTATGAAAGAAGCTGAATCATTTTAATAACAGTGGTCCTTTAAATAACATCCACTGTGGACATGTTCAGATGTCATTACATGATTAATTCAAATAGATTTTCATCAGATGTTGTCTTTTCCAAACTTAACTTATTATTACATTCCTGTTGTGTTGACTGTTTTCATTTTGAAGTTTAAATAAGTACATTATACTCTGTGTATGAAGTTTGCTTTGCTGTAAGAAATATAAATGGTGGTAAGATGTCAGTTACAATATTAATTCAAATAGATTTTGATCAGAGGTTTTTCTTAAATTTACCACGGTGTTAATTATATTCCTGTTGTGTTGAATGTTTTCATTTTGAAGTTGAAATAAGTACATAACTTATGTGAATGAAATCTGCTTTGCTGTAAGAAAAATAAACAGTTGTTAATGTAATAGTTAATTTGATGTATAACCTGAATATGATCCCATTTGTAGCCTACACGATACTATTAAATATACATTATATGAACTAAGAAATCCTCCTTTCGTTAGTTTGTGTGTGTGTTGGTGGTAACTATAGAATAAATTCATGTTTTCTAGATAATCTTGCAGAACTTTACACAGTGACGGTGAGGGCTGTGATCAGACAAAACATTTAAAAAAATCTGCTGCCAAATAATTTTGTTAACTTTCAACTTTTCAGTCAACCAACAACTACAACAGTATATTAATATCTCCAAGGTGACAGGTAAACGGGTAAAAGATGATTAAATAGAGATTTTGTGTCTAAATGTTTTTCAGTGAAACTGAACCTGTCAGTGTGAAGTGGTAACAAACAGTAACCTGGTTAGACCGGTAGGTGGCAGCAGAACATCATAAAATGTTTAAGACTATTAATTTATAGGCATATTTTTATGCGTTTTACAGTCAAAATGTAAAGTTTTTTTCACACAGGACATCCGATTCCCCTAGTAACACCTGAGGGTTGACTTACCTGGAACAATCATTCCTATCCCATATGGTTCTTATGCAATGTAAATGTTGTTTACTTCTCCAGTAAATAGGACAGACCTTAGATACGACCACATGGCAACGGGAGATATTGCTAGCTACGATACGTTAGCCAGCTACAGACTGTATGTTATAACAACTTTCACATCAACTTTAACAGCTTTCTCAGCCATGTCTGTGTCCACAAATCAATATGAAGACTATCATGAAGTAGGCCTAGAGAGATGAACACTAACTAACCCTAACAAGTTCAGAGGAGGCATGTAGAGGGTTGTAGAGTGTAACTTAGCCTACTTCTTGTAGCTTGTGTCTTAGCGCCATCCTGTGTTGGTCAGAGGACGAGGCACTGAAGGACTACACTGTTGGAAATGAGATATTCAGTTGATGTAGCGCATTCATTTTGAATGTAAATGTCAAACGGTCTGTTTCATCGGAACTACTTGGCACTGCAGCCAATCTGAATAGAGTATTCACTCCGACTTAGTGTTAATTTTGTCACCTATTTTTAATTTAGTCTTAGTCTTGTGCCAAACATTTTTGTTAGTCAAGTCGACTAAAAGTCTCGTCATTTTAGTCACGTTTTAGTCAAAAGAGAACTCAAGGTATCTTAGTCGAGTTTTAGTCGACTAAAAGTCTCGCCATTTTAGTCAAGTTTTAGTCAAAACATTTTAGTCTTTTTTTTAAATAAATTATTTCTGATAACCATTTCAGTCAAATAGTTATAAAAATAAATAAATTATATAAAGTTATATAAATATTGAGCCTCTTCCTTATTTCACCAGTAAACGACAAAAACAACCACTGCAGGGGGAAAAGGATATTTTACAATAAAATAAATGCAGCACGAAACTGGCAAGGCGTATTTCAAGTGAACGCAACATATGTGTTGTTTTTCAGACAATGGCAGCTATAGACTGTCGTACGTCTCGTGTTGGAATCCTACACAGTAAAAAGAGACAAAAATTTTAATTTTTTTAGCTGTCAGCATTGTAACCCTTTTATATATGTCAATGATTGTAACCGTGTTTTACTCAACTCTAGCTAACGGTATGCTAACGTTACCTGCTGCCAAGTATAGTGGTGTTAACTAAGCCCATGCAGCGATGTTTCGGTTGACTCTAACGTCCGGTTAGGAGCATCAGAAGAGGCGCAGGCTATTCGGTCCGGTAAATAACGGTTCGTTCGGGCACCTGTCGGTGCCGTAGCACCGGGTCTCAGTAACAACCCGAATATTCTATCTCATGATGAAAAGTAGAGACGATTGTAGACGAAAATGAAGAGAGATTTTATCTTAGTTTTTATTTTATGCAAAACATTTTAGTCTCGTCTTTTTTCGTCAACAATAATGCATGTTAATTTAGTCTTAGTCAGCATTTTTGGACATTGGCGCAGTCTCGTCATCGTCTCGTCTTAGTCATGGAAAAAAAGGTCGTTGACGAACATATTTAGTCTCGTCTCGTCTGACGAAATTAACACTACTCCGACTATGGTATAATCGCTGTCAATGGGATGGATGGATGGATGGATGGATGGATGGATGGATGGATGGATAGATAGATAGATAGATAGATAGATAGATAGATAGATAGATATTTCCAAGAATTGTATTAATAAATCCTTCTGAAATCTCTACTTGAGCTTTTTGGGGGAACACAAAATATATTAGGGGCCTAGTAAACAAATGTTTTGCTTCTCTCAGAGTTTCCAATTTTAATGTTGGCAGCAGCTTTTAAAGTTTTACTTTTAGTTTGATTAAAGGCCATCTTCGTCCTGTGTGCAGTACTGCAAACCTACTGAGTAGAGTCCATTCATTTCTTGTAGGCCTACAGGAACTACCAACAACAAAACACTTGAAGATTTCTTAGTGTACATATTTATTGTATTGTGTACAACTGAGACACAGATTGACAATCAGTTGCATCTACCGACATTATTCAGGTTATACAATCAAAGTAACTATTACATTACCATTCAGTTAGATTTTTCTTACAGCAAAGCAAATTTCCTTAAGACAGTAGTTCTTATTATAATTTAAAATACAATGCAAAGGAAAAATGATTCAACCCAATAGGAATATAATAGAAAAACAACATATGATATATTTAAACTAATTGTGTAATTGACTGACTCAGGTATAAGTTTCTCACTTCCGTGTTTTATTTTGAGAATCTTGTTCACAATTGCCACAAATCTTTCCTGGAAGTAATCACATTAACAAATATGTGCAGTTTTATTTCAGGTAATGCTTTATATTTTTTTCTGGATTTAGAACCAGTGCTGTTAAAAACACTATGGCTCTTGCAGGTTTTCCAGAAACTCTTCTATTTCTCTACACATGTGGCCTTTGTCTTTCATCTTCTTCAGAGTTGCGATGCTGTTACAGCGATAAGAGGATTCAATCGGTATTGCTGCTACTTTCATGTTATATTGTATTGACCTTTGGTATTCCTGTTGATTACAATATAAATATTTTGCATAGCAGTTATAAACCATCTGTTTGTCTGCAGGTTCCAGATCACTTTCTAGCATTTCAAGGTATATCTGCTCAGCTTTATCCTGGCTGTAATTTGACATTTCGTATATTTCTGCAAGAGCTATTTTCCTCATAAATGAAGAATGAGGGTAAAGAGAAATCACCTCCTCAAGGAGAATGAATGCTCTGTCTATCGAGCCTTGATCTGGGCGACTCTCCCTGAGGATTTTCCATTGGTAGAGGAGTGCAACGCATTTCTTCAGATAACGCTCATCTGGATGTTTTCCCAGAGCCTCCTCTGCCAAATCAATGGCTTCATCCATAGATACATAGGTACTGTCAAGCTGTAATAATGGTCTAACACCACTGTAGACGCCAACAGGATTTCTCAAAACCTTTCCGGTTAACTCACGTGCTTCATCTTCGATTTCTTCTCCGCGGTCAGCACGTAGAGTTAAGTAGTGAGCAGCGAGGTACAAGTTCTCTGGATCCTGTTCCTTGGCGATTCTCATAATCTCCAAGATGTCGCTGTAATCAGAAGCATACTCTAGTGCTCGGGCATGGCTGGTGTTCCACTCCACCATGCCCGGCTGCATCCTGATGGCTCTCTGGAAGTAATCTGCAGCCAGCTTTTTGTTCGTTGCTGAACGTCAACAGAGTCCAGCCTTTCTCAGCGTAGATCTCTGGATGGAGCTGGTCCTGGGATGGAGATGGGTATTTATTCATCAGGGCGTTGACCTTTGACAGGTAAGCCTGACTCTCTGCTTGGTCTCCCAGGTGGTGGTGCAGCCACGCCAGGTTCCCGTAGTTCACCACCAACCAGGGACCCTCATCTGCGTTTCTTATCTTGCTGAAGGCCTCTGCAGCCTTGTTGAAGAAACTCTGGGCGTCTTCGGTGAACCCCAGCTTGTACTGAACGAACCCCCGCAGGTTGTAAATGTGACCCAGCCAGCTGTTCCCCTCCTCGGTGCCGATGTCCTCCAGCTTGTCCTTATCGACATAAAAGTAGGGACTCGCTGGTCTCCAGATCCCAGGTGAAGTGGCACTGCAGGGCCTCCACTTTGGACTCCAGTGTTGTTTGACTCTGAGCAGCACTGATGGAGAATAAAACAACACTATAACAGTAAGTTAATTTAATATGCTCTAGTCTAAGCTTTAAGTGTTTGGATTATCACACTGTTCATTTCATGAGGAGGAAGAAGGGGGGAAGGAAGGAAGATAGAAATGGTCCCTTCACTACTTCTGGTGCCCTTACTCGGACCACACCTGTGGACTTTGGTCACTGCAAGTTGCATGGTTGTGATGCTATTTGTTAGTGAGTCGCAGACAGAGACAGACAAAGGCAAAGTACACAAACCACCTCTATAATAGTTCCTCCTACAGTAAGTGTCTCAAAGAACACGTTTAACCCGACAAAACGTAGCAAAAGATTCATTTAAACTGAGAAGGAACTGGGGCCACACTCCCTTTTTAATAGTCTACCACGAGTTTTCAGCACGTCGCTGCTGAACCAAACGGCAGAAAAAATGATCAAAGTTTGTTTCACACCGAGAAAACATTTCGTTCAACCTGGAAACCGTAGCAAAACGTTGTGCACCGTTTTGAGACTGAACGTGCCCCAGGACACAAAACCTAGGATGGAAAGGCATGTCCTGCAATACTCTGCCTCTGATTGGCTTACCCTGATATTCTTACCCTAACTCTAACCAATCTCACGCCTACTGTCTAAACTTAACCAATCCAACAAACGAAGGCAACGAATATTATCCAATCAGAGGCAGAGTAGGGCGGGACATTCCTTTGCCATCCTAGGACACTCAAATTTGCCTCCAGGAACACATTAAAAAAAGAAAATTGAGGAAAAGAAAGAGGGGAGGACAGATGGAGAAATGAGGAAAGTGGGTTGTAAGAGACAACTTTTGACATGGAAGACTCACCTCATCATTCAGCTGTTTCCTCCACTCAGTAGTTCTCTAAATATGAGTCAGTTTGGTTCTTGACGTTACTTTGAAGACAAAGTCTGAGGTGTGGCATTCACAGAGTCTTGTGCTTGGCGTTCGTTTCCCAGGAATGGAAGTCACACCCGGCAATGAAACTAAAACATGACTCATCACATTCTGTGATGGGTTTGGACCTGCGTGAAGCTGGCCCCCCATGTCACAACACTGCTATTCGTTTGTGCCGGTTTGTGCTGTAAAAATTATCGTTTGTGCTGTTAAGGGTTTTAAGTGATTCAACAATTGAGACCATTTTGGGGAGATTTGGACATTAATGGGGGGCTGGGTGATGTCACTGGCCAGAAAATGTAACGTTGAATTATTCAAAACCCTTAACAGCACAAACAATCATTTTTACAGCACAAATATAGCAGTGTTTTTAATTATATTTGTTAGTGCAATGGAGGTCATCTTCATGCAGGTATTATGTGGTCTTCAGTTGATTTAAATTTAGAACTAGTTTTGTTGGTTTGTTCGTTTTTATTCTTGTTTGTTTTGCACTTCGTTACTCATTGTTGTACAGTTGTAGGTTATAAACATATGTTTTGCAGCAGTTTTTAAAAGTTGCAGTTTGGTAACGTCCATCATCATCCTGATTGTGTAGAATACATGAATGTCTTGTATAGTTACCACCAAAACACAACAAACACACGGAACAAGGATTTGTTAGTTCACATAATGTATATTTAATACTATTGTGTGTGCACAAATAGCGATCATATTCAGGTTATACATCAAATTAACTATTACATTACCAACCATTTATTTTTCTTACAGCAAAGCAAACACACACAGAGTATGATGTTGTTATATAAGCTAAAATTACAGTGCAAAGGAAAAACAATTCAACACTACAGGAATATGATAAACACCATGGTTAAGGAGGACTACATCGACTTAAACTTTATTTGTGTCCCCAAAGGGCGATTAGGTGTGCTGCAATTATAAACACATACAAGACACATAAATAAACACAAGTTCTACACACAGTCCAACTGTAACAGTACGAGGACAAATAAATACCAGTACAAGGTGCATGGATAGCAGCGTCAAAGAAACCTACACAGGGTAGGAAAAAGTGCATATCAGGCTCCAAAGTTGACACAATATAATCAGCAATGACCATCGTCAACAACATCAGCATCCATTACATTACATTACATCACCAACCCCTTTTATCAACATTTCTGACATCCTCAACACATAGTCAAGAGACTAGAATATAAAACCTACCAAGGAATTAAGAAAGTAAAAGGACCAAATGAGGTAGCCAAGAGATCAAAGAAGATTCCTACCCTCCCACCTATTCAAGAAGGAAATGACTGCAGGTATAAAAGAGTACTTCAATAATAATTTATACTTTATTAATTCCCTAAGGGAAATTACAATGTTTTCACTCGTTGTTATTATTATACACATTACACACATGCATGCATGTATAGGTACTCTATACATGCACTAATGGAGAGATGTCAGAGTGGCCCATGGACAGGCGCCCAGTTGGCAGTTGGGGGTTCAGCAATGCCCAGGACGTGAACTGGCACCTCTCCACCACCAGACTTTGGTTCGTATGGGGACTTGAACCAGCAACTCCCTACTGACTGATCTACTGCCACTTGTACCTGTTAGTCCTTACAGATAGACATCTCAGACGGGAGCCAGATGGCAAGGACTGAAATTCAAGGAATAAGGGGTGGGAACTGTCGGCGCAAATAACATTAGCTTTCCTGACTATCTGTCCATGGAACAGGTCTGATAATGTGCACCGTTGGACACCCAATATCTTGTTGCTCATCTTCACAACTCTTTTAGTGCAGTTTTGGACGAACAGAACCTAAGTTTCCATCCACTTGTCAATTGAATTATCTGAAGTTCGGTAAAAAAACTCATGCGAATAAAGTTGAGTGTGAAAGTGTGTTTCCATCCAACAGCTTTAAAGCGAATAAAAACCTGTTGCGTAATGACGTCACACTTGCTGTTTTGCGATTAAATTGGTATATGGAATTGATTTGAGACATTTTAAGGTGTTTCCGTTCATTTTCGCACGGAATCGCACAACATTCAAGCAAACATTTGCGAACAAAGTTTTGCTGGACAAAATTAGTTGTTGTTAATATTAGAAGCCGAGGAAGCTCCGATGGGCCTTTGGCCGAGGATCTGATCCAGCTCATCATAAAGGTGGAACTTGCCTTTTATTTTCCCTCCAGTAACGCTGCGAGACAACTCTCTTTTTTGAGACATGTATTGCTGTTTGAGCCCCTTCCATTTACTCTGGAGGACGTCCCACGGCTTGTCGTAACCTTTGTTGGCCATTTTCTTCGTGAGATCCTGATAAATGATGGCATTTCTTAGATTTTTGCTATCTAAAATAGCTGTTATATTTTGCTCGTGAATTAAATTCAAAAAGTCTCTCGTCTCCTCGTTCGTCCACTTACATCTTGTCTTTGTTGACACCCGTCATGTGTGCAAACAGAGTGGAAATACTGGGCGGAAATGAACTACAACTTCTTCTTCTTTGTTTTTGTGGCGGGTCGCAACCATGAAATTACCTAAAATTTTAATGATTTTTTTTTTTTTTTAAAAAAATTTTTGTATTATATCGATCAAGAGAAAATCCGATGAGACCGAAACCTATTTCCTTTGAGTCGATATTCATGAAATTCAATCGGATTTTACTGTTTCCATGAGGCATTTTTCATTCATCGCTTAATTCGGATAAAAACGTGTGGATAGAAACATAGCTAGAGAAGGGAGAAGATCAGGACAGATAAACAGTGGATGTTATTTAAAGGACCAGTGTTATTAAATGATTCAGCTTGTTTCATATATCTAGTGTACTATTGCTGACAGTTTTCCAGAATAAATGTAAAGGTTTTTAATATTTAACAGCCTAAAGGATACAGTTCAAAATATTCTATATTTTCTATGTTTTCTTTGTGATAACCATGAAAAGACCAAAACCAACAACCATTTGATCTTACATGTTCTGAATAAGGTGTTGCTGCTTCTGGACCAGCCGACCAACAGAAGGAAACAGGTTTTCCTGATGTGTGATCAATTCCTGGATTTAGAACCTGTGCTTTTTAAAACACTTTGGCTTTTGCAGGTTTGCCAGAAACTTCTCTATTTCTCTACTCACATTACTACTCTTGCCTCTGTCTCTAATATTCTTCAGAGTGTTGATGCTGCTCACTCGATAGGAGGATTGCTGCAGTATCGCTGCCGCCTTCATATGATATTGTATTGACTTTTGGTACTCCCTATAATGGCGGTATAAATGTGTTGCATAACTGTTGTAGAGCCTTTGTTTGTCTGCAGGTTCCAGATCTCTTTCTAGCAGTTTCCGGTATATCTGCTCAGCTTTAGCCTTGCTTTTTTTTGAGTTTGCATATATATTTGCAAGGTCTATTTCCTTCGCAAGTGAAGGATGAGGGTAAAGAGCAATCACCTCCTCATGGAGACTGATTGCTCTGTCTATCACACTTTGCTTTGGGCAACTGTCCCTGACATTAATGATTTTCCATTTGTAGCAGAGGGCAGCGCACCTCTTCAGATAACGCTCATCTGGATGGGTTTTCAGAGCCTGCTCTGCCAAATCAATGGACTCATCAATAGATAGATAATCACGGTAAACATTTAGTAATGGTTTAATACCACTGTAGCTGCTGACAGGATTTCTCAAAACCTTTCTGGCTAACTCACGTACTTCATCTTTGATTTCTTCTCCGTGGTCAGCACGTAGATTTAAGTAGTAGAGGGCAGCGAGGAACAAGTTCTTTGGATCCTGTTCCTTGGCCACTCTCATTTTCTCCAGAAGGTCAGCCTGCAGCACTGTGTCTCTGTGATCAGAAGTATACACTAACCCTAAGACGTAGCTGGTGTTCCACTCCACCATGTCCGGTTGCATCCTGATGGCTCTCTGGAAGTAATCTGCAGCCCGTTTCTCTTCTTTGCTGAACTTCATCAGGGTCCAGGCTTTCTCAGCGTAGATCTCTTGATGGAGCTCATCCTGGGATGGAGATGGGTATTTATTCATCAGGGCGTTGACCTTTGACAGGTAAGACTGACTCTCTGCTTGGTCTCCCAGGTGGTGGTGCAACCACGCCAGGTTCCCGTAGTTCACCACCAACCAGGGACCCTCATCTGCGTTTCTTATCTTGCTGAAGGCCTCTGCAGCCTTGTTGAAGAAACTCTGGGCGTCTTCGGTGAACCCCAGCTTGTACTGAAACAACACCCGCAGGTTGTAAATGTGACCCAGCCAGCTGTTTCCCTCCTCGGTGCCGATGTCCTCCAGGTGGTCCCTTAGATGTAAAGGTATGGGCTCGCTGGTCTCCAGATCCCAGGTGAAGTGGCACTGCAGGGCCTCCAGTTTGGACTCCAGTGTTGTTTGACTCTGAGCAGCACTGATGGAGAATAAAAATAATTATTGTAACATAACATCAGCAGGTTTAAACAATATGCTCTGAAGTCTGCTATGTTTGGCCTGTTTATCTTATGTGGAAGAAGGACGTGAGGAGCATTAATTAGACAGCAAGTAAAAGGAAAAATGGGGACGGTCCTTTCCCCAAAAACTCCCAAATAGGTGCTTTTTTTCTAGCATGAATTGCGACTCATATTGGCCTTTTTAGTGGCCGTCCCCTCTATTGGCCGCAGTAATTCCTCATAAGGAGGCAGGTGGGGGGGTGGACGAATGTAAACGAATGCAATACTGTCTGCTTTTTCTTAACTTGTTGTATGGTTTGGAGGACGTGTTGAAATCAATAAATGGACCACAGTGGTTCGGATCAAACATTCCTCCCAGTCACACAGTCTTCACCATTGTTGCACACATGAGCGTTAAATTACCCCAAAACTAGAGAGTCCTTAGGAAGTCCAAATGAGGAAATAACTATAAGCAGAGCCTTATCACACAGGAAACACATTACAGACCAAAAGCTATGTACAATAAAATGAAAGTACAATTAATTCATTAAACTAAAACTAAATTTATGTATTTAGAATTTCTCCAATTTCTCCACCATACGTATATTTCTGTTTTGTAATAATTGTTCAAGTAAATAAAAAAATTTAAAATCCCTGTGGATGGAATGAAAACATCAACATTGACTTGTAGGATCCATAATGTTAATATTTTGGGCTCTGGGGCTCAATAATAAGATGTTAAAGAAATCATAATGATTCTCTTCATATATTAAATGCAGCAGCAACTCCTCACCTCATCATTCAGCTGTTTCCTCGACTCAGTAGTTCTCTAAATATTCGGCTGGTTTCTGCTCTTGATGCTGCTTTGGGTAAGCTGGTATAAAGTTTGTGATGTCCAACTTCTGCTTTGCTGTAAATGATGAGATGTTGTTGAAGCCCGCAGCTTTAAATAGTCACGCTGAAGTCAGAACGGATGTCTGAGGCGGGGCGTTTGCATTTGTAGACAAGTGGTCCAACTTGTTAAGTTTGTTTTTTACTATCTCACCTTTACTTTCGTTTCCCAGGAATGGAAATGTCATATTATAATGTAAAACAAGTGGAGCAGTGTGCTTGATGGGTAACCTTACTGTTGGAACCATCAGTGGTGTTAAATCTGATTTTAACCAAAAGGCCTCAGATTAAACTGACCTCTGGATACAAGACACACATGTGCTCAGAGACAAGGGGACATGTGGCCAAGACAAAGGAATCTTGGCCTGTATGTAAACCCCAAAGCCTGGTTAATTCACACCTCTATGCGAAAGTGCCAGCCAGAAGGGAAACGCCTCACAACTGGCAGGAAGTCAAAGGACTACAAGATTGTAGTCTTCACACTATCAAGAGTTTTGAGTCTTCCTATTGGTTCAGCGGGACCATAAACACAGCATGCAGTCTTGACCTATAAATAAGCCTGATCACCCAAAATCCTGTTGTCTTCGCTTGCAACTCACGTTGCTAACAGGAGGCGCGCAAGCGCTTGTGCTCAACTTCTATTTTCTGGAGAAAGTGGATTTTATTTCGGAGGATCCTATGAAAAACGCACCAGTGTTTTTCATAACTGCACAGTGAAGGAAACAAACGTTTTCTTCTCAAAGTCGACCAAACTTCCCCCTTTGCTGCCGTTTGGAGGGGTTTCTCCGTGGCTGCTGACGCTAGGGAACCCGTTCTGTTTCATTTCTGGCGGAAATCTATGGACAAAAAAAAAAAACGGACTGAACACACCGTAAAAAGGCTGACGTCTGGGCAGAGATAAGTAGTGTGTTTATTAATGAGCAAAGGGTTCGCTACCATTGTTGCCATTAATGTGATCTGATTTAATCATGTACTGGTCCATATGTGATTATTAATCTGTTCTGTGAATGTATAATCGATCAATTATACCGTTGGTTTATGTTGTGTTAAGTAGCTGGTTTAAAACCGTAAGCGCTACCTGCTAAGTCACTCCTTTCATGGAGTTTAGTTACAGTCTGCGATAGAATCGCGAAAATCAGCTGTTAGTTACTGGAGTGGTTATAGTGACGTTTCCCTCAGCAAAACCAAAAGTCTCAGTCTGTCCTAACTAAGACCTGACCTGAGTGGCTGAGGGGAACTGGGTCATTATCGATAACTAAGATCAAAGTGCCTCTTTTCTTTACTCTTCTTCTCTTTCTCCTCTTACTAACACACACACACACACACACACACACACACACACGACACAGGCTAGCCGCGTAGCTCCCGAGCTAACGCTGTAGGCTAGCTTCACACGTGGAATCTGCTTACGTTCGTACAGAGCTAACACAGGAACTAGCTACCATACCGGCTAAGCGTGCGCGTTGCCTAGCAACCCCCCGGCTTCTTCAGCCCCGGCCCGTGCACCCAGCACCTCTACCGCCCTCTTGAGGTTAAATAGTTTGTGCAGCTCACAGGAGTAGCCATTTTTGGAGTTGTTTTAGGTGTTAGAATTACACTTCAACACCGCCCCCTCCTTTTTCACTCACTCTCTCTCTCACACACACACACACACACACAGACACAGACGTGTCCATGCTGCTTTGTTTTTGCTTTGTTTTTGGTTGTGATATTGTAAAAAGGTATATGAGTTTATTATTGAAGGATTATTGTTTAGCTACTCATAATTGTGAAGTTAATAAATCTTGTTATGCTTAATTAGCAGTTGCTTGTGATTATTTGTGTACTTGTTGTAATAATTGCTGGTCGAACGGGTCGCGCTCGAAATCACCCCTTCCTTTAATTCCTTTTAAAGGATTTTTACAGAAATGAGACTGTTCCACAGTTTGATTATTGGTCCCTGACAAGCAGGGTGGTGCCCCGTTTTGATTGTTTGTCGATTTGATACAAATCGACAATCATTAATATTGATAAAACATCTTTGATAATTTGCCAATGATCAAATCTGTACCCTACGTGAATCCTACATTACTTTATTTTGTGAATTGAAATGATGTTGCTGTGAATTAACTTTTATATTGATTGCTGTGATTTTCCCTTATCGTTTCCTTTGATGTTGCTGGATTATTGTGTCGGACAATTGATCGTACTGTTTCCCTCTTTCACAAACTGCAACAACAAACACTAATTGACACACCTGTAGAACCCTATTCACATCAGCAATCTAATTTGCCAGTTGCTCAGACCACTCCCCATAAAAGGATGCTAGATCCTAGAGAGAGAGAGAGAGAGAGAGAGAGAGAGAGAGAGAGATCTGGACGGATGGACAGTTGCTGCAGGCTGGACTGGACTTGGGTATTGTTTAACCCTGGGGCAGAACATTGGACAATTCACGTTTTTTTCTTCATTATCTCACTTTTTTTTAGAAGAGCAGATGTCTTATTTAAAACAGAAAATAATAAAATACTATTTTTATATATTTCTTGTGTCCTTCCCTCTGTGCTGGTGTGGCTGGGAATCCGAACCTAAAATAACTTAAAATTAACAGACTTTCAATCTGTTACAGAAACGTAGAAACACATGAAAAAAGCATGACTCACTTTGTCATAATATATTTTCTCTTAAGTTGATTTTAAATGTTCTTCTTCTTGAAGCTCTATTATGATGCCACAGTGAAATATTCAAACCCAAGAAGCCAGCAGGGTTGCCAGTAGGCTACTGTTTTAGTTTGCTTACTGTTAGTCAATCAATCAAACTTTATTTACTGTTTGGTTAATTCACACTTACATACACAAAAGCTTCAATTATTCTTCATCTGTTCACATATAAACTTGGAGATATTGTTATACAGTTGTGTGTGTTTAATGTTAATCGTGTTCACTTAAAAGTTGAAAGCAAAAAAAAACTATTTAGCAGCAGCTTTTCAAAGTTGTAGTTTGATTGATGTCCATCACCGTCCTGAATGTAGGGTACAAGAATATATAGTTACCACCAAAAACCATAAAGAGGATTTCTTAGTTCATATAATGTATATTTAATAGTATCGTGTAGGCTATATATGGCGATCGTATTCAGGTTATACATCAAATTAACTATTACATTAACAACTTTATTTTTCCAGAAGTATATATAAGGAAACTGAATGTCAGACCCATCAGCAGATGAATGTGAAACAGTCTATTTGGGCAGACGTGTTCCGGGACCTCCCTACATAGTTGGAGATCTCAATGTTAAACCCAAAGTTACAGCCTTCTGTCAGACAAACTCTTTACACTTAATACTAGACCAATGTCAAAGACTGTTGTTCCCATCAGTCACTTAGACACAAAAACATTTTGTTTTTGCAAAATTGAGGAAGTTTTTTTATTTATTTTTTTTAATTTTGCCATTTCCATCATTTTCTAATTTTTATTTTATTTTTTATTTAACCTTTATTTAACCAGGTAGGCCATTGAGAACAGGCTCTCATTTGCAAATTGGCCAAGAAAAGCATACGGCGTGCAGGACAACATACAGTTTCACATTCAATAAATTACAGGAATACAGAATACAACAGGCTACATAAAGGGCAGATTAAGTAGGCTTTACAAAGCAGGCGCAAAGAGAGCTGTAACTAAGTTGATGGATATGCGAAAGTGATATGGTAATAACACGATAAACATGAATAGACAGTCTATATCACTGCTGAGATGTAGTAAAGAGTCAAAAATACAGTAAGTGCAAATTATGATTTAAATTGTGGACTAGTTAGTGATGTAGATCAGTTATAACACAATATATACAGACAGACTATATAAATGCTGAAATATAGTAAAGAGTCAATATACAGTTTACAGTTACAGGTTGTGGTCTGGATCAGTGGTTCCCAACCTGGGGTCACATGGGGTGCGCAAGTCTTTATCTGGTTTGAGGCTGAGGTAAAAAAAAAAATATTTGCACATGTTAAACAAATCATGATAATTCACTAGAATATATAATGTATACAAAAGTCTGTATAAAAACTATATATTTTGTTCTCGTTTAAAATTGTAGGCAGGCTACTTAGTAGGCCAAACCTCCGGGACCTCTTAACCTGGGAGTGGTGGGTGTTATAGGGGGCTCTGGTCACAAAACATATGGCCCTGTGATAGAGAACATCTAGTGAGTTCAGGAGAGAGTTTGAGGCAGTTCTCTAAATGACATCACTGAAATCGAGAATTGGTAAAATTGTCATTTTCACCAAGGCGAGTTTGGCAGCACGAGTGAAGGAGGCCCTGTTGTGGAATAGGAAACCAATCCTAGACTTAACTTTAGATTGAAAGTGGTTTATGTGTTGCCGGAAGGAGAGGGAACTGTCTAACCAGACACCTAAGTATTTGTACACCGCCATATTTTCTAATTCCAACCCATCGAGCGTGGTAATGGGCAGGGGTGGGCAGCGATACTTCAAAATGTGCATAAAAATACATTGATGGAAACATGACTTGTGTCAGATCAAAGCAAGTGCCTTGCAGTGGAAGGTGGTAAAATATGTGGACAATTTATTAAAGGGAAAATTCCCACACTATTTGAAAGTACATTTGAGAAGCGTGCACAAGGAGGCTAACCTAGCTTACCATAACAAGGTAAAGAGAACGCAAAGCCTCCTTTACCCGAAACAGAAGCTAACCCCGGTACAGGGCATGGATGTATGTCGATTTAAATAAAAACAAATGAAAAGTGCATTTTTAAAGAATCTGGGTCTGAAGAAAACATGGCATTAGGCCTAGACTGAATGACATGCCTGTCTGAAATCATGGAGTGTGCCATCTTCAACCAGAGGTGGGTTCAAACTTTGCTGAGCTGCACTTTCATCTTTTAGCATTGCTTTGAGGCTTTTGCAGTATTGGGATATAGTGATAGTGCCTCTTCTGCCCTCTATCATTGTACCCAAGTGAGATTTTAACAGACTGAACATAGTTAAAGTGTGTCTTGTAATATTGCAGCCTTCGATGGTGCGTAGTTAAAGGACCATATGCATCCAAGGCCTCGTGCATTGGGCTCTGCTAAAATGCACTGTTTCCAAGACGTGTTAATGTCTCTGTTGGAATACCATACTGTTCAAGGTCTCGAGATTAAGAGGTCTCGAGAGTACATCCATTGTGTATTCATGCTGCTCAAAGTGTCCACGAAGATCTCTGCATGCACTGGTTCTCTGAACTCGCTTTTGTACAAAGCACTGTGTTACACTGATGTGTATGAAATGTGCAATAGAAATAAAGTTTGATTGATTGACTAACAGTAACCAAACTAAAACAGTAGCCTACAGGCAACCCTGTTGGCATATTGGGTCTAAATATTTCACTGTGGCATCATAATAAAGCTTCAAGAAGAAGGAACATTTAAAATCAACTTAAGAGAAAATATATTATGACAAAGTGTGTCATGCTTTTTTCCAAGTGTGTTTCTAAGTTTCCATTCCTGGGAAATGTCAAGGTGAGATAGTAAAAAAGAAAGTTAACATTGCAAGCGCCACGCCTCAGACATCCGCTCCGACTTCAGCGAGACTATTTAAAGCTGCGTGCTTCAACAAGTATTAGTATTACAAGTTTAGATGTGACTTCTGTTGCTGGGAAATGAGCATCAAGCCGTGTTGAGACAGCACTGAAGACTTTATATGCAAAAGCCACACCTCAGACTTTTCTCTTCAAAGCAGCATCAGGTGCAAATCTAACTCATATTTAGGTCGAGGAGGAAACAGCTGAATGATGAGGTGAGTGGCTGAATAATGAGAATCATTATAATTTAGGTTATTATAAGCTATTACTGAATCCCAGAGCTCCACATATTATGGATATGACAATGTTTTTAATGTGTTTGTTGTTCTTTTCATTTCTTCCATTTTCCCGCTAAGCCAGGGTCATATGTATTTACTTAAAAAAAAAATAAATAAATAACTGCCATGAATATAACAGTGGCTTATGCTGTCTGTCTGTCACTAACAAACGTCCTGTGTTTAGTTGAGATCTGAATGTATATAGGCCTATTAGAGACCGTCTTCTGCTTGTGAGATGCGTCTGCGTCTCTGCCGCCGCCATCTTGGGACGGACATCTGACCCGTTCTGATCATCACGACTTACAGAAAAAGTCTTTTGTGCGACGTTAGTGCTGATTTTGTATTTTCATCAGAAAGGAAGGCCAACACTTTGCAACATGGAATAACATTTCACAGATGAAAAAGGGGTTTTACAATATTTTACTGTTACGAACGAAGAGGTAGGCCTAGCCTAACCTAACGTTAATCCTTCTTTTAAGATAACATAAAGTTAAGTGACTGTCCTGATACTGAATTAAGCTAATGCTAGCTTGTGTCAGATAAAGTAGCCCATTTAAAAAAAATTTAAGTAATTAGTAAGATGCTGTAAATGATGCTATCAGCTCTGGGCTGAACTTTAGTCCCTGGAGTCACTCCCCACAGAACCCCATGTTAAAAAATCACAGCTGAAGTAAACATGTTTACAGCCTGGTACAAAAACGGTTTTGGTGTCTCTAAAGCTAATACCATCTTTCATAACTTTATGAGTGTGAATGTTTATATAAGTCACCAATTTAAATAATATTGACGGTTAAAGTTGCATACTGTTAATGTCTACACAAGATAAGGTATTTTGGTTCGAAAACTCACACTTTTACACACAAGTATCCTGTATCATCAGTAGGCCTACATGGAGGCAATAGGCATTAGTAGCAAAACAAACTGCTTGAAAATCTGTTGTAAATTTTAATTTTAATCATGGATAGAACTCCTGCCTCGATAGACGTATACATACATTAGAAGACGCGGCTTGTCAATCCCATGGCGGTCACGTTGATGTATTTCTCCAATGAACAGCAGCATCCAATGTTGTATCTAAACATATAGAGTATATATGATTTAAATGAAGGCACAGTTCAGGGTGTGGTCTGATCAAGGGCGCCAGAAGTAGGGAAGGAGCCATTTCTATCTTCCTTCCTTCCTTCCCTCCTCCTTCCTCCACATGAAATGAACAGGGATTATCCAAACACTTAAAGCTTAGACTAAAGCATATTAAATCAACTTACGGTTATAGTGTTTTTTTATTCTCCATCAGTGCTGCTCAGAGTCAAACAACACTGGAGTCCAAACTGGAGGCCCTGCAGTGCCACTTCACCTGGGATCTGGACCCCAGCAAGTCCATGCTGTTACGTCGCGAGGAAAAGTTCGAAGACATCGGCACCGAGGAGGGGAACAGCTGGCTGGGTCACATTTACAACCTGCGGGGGTTCGTTCAGTACAAGCTGGGGTTCACCGAAGACGCCCAGAGTTTCTTCAACAAGGCTGCAGAGGCCTTCAGCAAGATAAGAAACGCAGATGAGGGTCCCTGGTTGGTGGTGAACTACGGGAACCTGGCGTGGCTGCACCACCACCTGGGAGACCAAGCAGAGAGTCAGGCTTACCTGTCAAAGGTCAACGCCCTGATGAATAAATACCCATCTCCATCCCAGGACCAGCTCCATCCAGAGATCTACGCTGAGAAAGGCTGGACCCTGATGAAGTTCAGCAGAGAGCAAAAGAAAGAGGCTGCAGATTACTTCCAGAGAGCCATCAGGATGCAGCCGGACATGGTGGAGTGGAACAGCTGCTACGTCTTTGGGTTAGTGTATACTTGTGATCACAGCGACACAGGGCAGGTGGCTGACCTTCTGGAGAAAATGAGAATCGCCAAGGAACAGGATCCAGAGAACATGTTCCTCGCTGTTCTCTACCTTGAGCAATGTGCAAAGAAAGGAGAGATAATCAAAGAAGAAGCACGTGAGTTAGCCAGGAAGGTTTTGAGAAATCCTGTCAGCAGCTACAGTGGTATTATACAATTACTATATGTTTACAGATACCATGTTTCTATTGATGAGGCCATTGATTTGGCAGAGGAGGCTCTGAGAACCCATCCAGATGAGCGTTATCTGAAGAGATGTGCTGCACTCTGCTACAAATGGAAGATCATGTATGTCAGGGACAGTCGCCCAAATCCAAGCGTGATAGACAGAGCAATCAGTCTCCATAAAGAGGTGATTGCTCTCTACCCTCATTCTTCACTTGCAAAGAAAATAGAACTCGCAAGTATATACGCAAAGTTAAATTACAGACAGGTTGAAGCTGAGCAGATGTACCAGGAACTGCTAGAAAGTGATCTGGAACCTGCAGACAAACAGATGATTTACAACATCTATGCAAAACATTTATTCTACGACCGACAGTACGACAGATCAACACGAAATCACATGAATGCAGCAGCGATAACGCATCAATCCTTCTATCGTGAGAACAGCATCACAACTCTGAAGAAGAACAGAGGCAGGAGCCACATGTGGAGAGAAGTAGAGGTCTTCCTGGCAAACCTGCAAGAGCCATAGTGTTTTTAACAGCACTGGTTCTAAATCCAGAAATGTATTACACATCAGGAAACCCTGTTTTCTTCTGTTGTTTGTCTGGGCAGCAACACTCCTTCAAAGGCGTCACAGGATTACTTTGCTTCCATTGGCTCTTAAGAGACAACAATGTTAATATGGAGGATAGTTTTACTCAGAATTTAAATTAAAAAGGGAAAAAGGCACTGACACAATACTCAAAACATGTTTCAACTCATTGTTGGTTTTTGTCTTTTCTTGTTATTGCAAAGATGAGATGTATCCTTAAAAGGCAGGTTTTTACACTTTGCCCGAGCCAACTTTTCATGTTTGTTTCAAACAAAGTGTGTTGATTGGCTATTGACTATGTTATGTGGTCATCTGTTAAGTAACAACTAATAGACTATTAGGTTGCCTCCATAGACATTTATAATAATAATGGACAAATAGTCCGGGCCTGAAGATTGAAGCCAATGCGGAGATGCCTTAAAGCATGGAAGACAAAGGCTGTTTAAAATTAAAAAAATTGTACATTTTTCCTGATAAACGTCAGCAGTAAAATTAATATTGAGCAGAATTGAGTTTAGGATAGTGGTCCGGCCCTCCACAACAGTCCCTGTTTCTCATGTGGCCCCTTGGGAAAATGAATTGCCCACCCCCGCTAGATATATGACAAGCTGAATCATTTAATAACACGGGTCCTTTAAATATCATCCACTGTGGACATGTCATTACATGATTAATTCAACGATTTTGATCAGATGGTTTTCTTTACCGCAGTGTAACATAATAACATAATACTCTCTTGTTAAAATTGGCTTTGCTTTAAGAAAAATAAATGGTTGGTAAAATGTCAGTTACAATATTAATTCAAATAGATTTTGATCAGATGTTTTTGTTAACTTAACTGATTATTATATTCTTGTTGTGTTGAATGTTTTCATTTTGAAGTTTAAATAAGTACATAATACTCTGTGTATGAAGTTTGCTTTGCAGTAAGAAAAATAAACAGTTGTTAATGTAATAGTTATTTTGATAAACCTGAATATGATCGCCATTTGTAGCCTACACAATACTATTAAATATACATTATATGAACTAAGAAATTCTCTTTTTGTTGGTAACTATAGAAGAAATTCATGTTTTCTATACAATCTTGCACACAACTTTACACAGGACGGTGATGGACGTTAATCAAACTATAACTTTTGAAAGCTGCTGCCAAATTGTTTGTTTAATTTTTTTAACTTTCAACTTTTCAGTCAACCCGATGAGCATCTAACAAATACAACTGTTTATTAATATCTCCAAGGTGACAGGTTACATATGATTAAATTGATATTTTGTGTGTAAAAGAAGTGTTTTTCAGTTAAACTGGACCCTGTCAGTGTGAGGTGGTAACAAACAGTAACCTGGTTACACCGGTAGGTGGCAGCAGATCATCATACAAATTTTAAGACCATTATAGTTTTTCTCAGTGGCTTTGGTACATTTCTCGAATCCTCCTCGACATTTGCAAAACAGTAAGTGCATTTCTCAAAACAATTCATACAAATAGCAAAACACCATGGATTACCTGCAAAAGTTAATGTCTTGCTCAAAATCCTTAATTCATCTATCAAAAGTAAATATCTGTGTCAATGAACATGTCAGTGCCATCAGAATGACAAGTCCTTGTGTCATTGTGTACAGATAAGACAGTCAAATTGCTTAGTCATGTTCTCAATATAGCAGTGTACACTGGAGGGATGTTCTGCTGTAAACTATGGCTAACGTTTTGATGACAATTATTGTAAATTGTAGGTTACACCGTAGTGTATGTGGGAGTTTGATGAGTAAGACACTGGACAAGATTCACATTTACGCTTTTACTGTTTGTACTGTAATTTGTTGACAGACCATGTCATTGTGATACAGAAAGGAAAAGACAGCACTGCATAGCACAAAGAAAAAAACAAACAAACAAAAAAAAAGTAGAAATGTGAAAATACCCGGAACAACCATTCCTATCCCATATGGTTCTTATGCAATGTAAATGTTTTTCACATCTCCAGTACATAGGACGGATCTTAGCTACGACCACATGGCAACGGGAGATATTTGTAGCTACGAGACGTTAGCCAGCTAAGGTTATGCTAGCAAGATCAATGACATCAATGACATTGTGTATGGTTGACAATCATTAAATATAATCTGACAGTATGTTTAACAACAAGACAAGCCAGCTTTCTCAGCCATGTCTGTGTCTACGAATCAATATGAAGACTATCATGAAGAAATGACCCGCCATTTAGAGAGTTGAAAAGAGATGAACACTAACTAACCCTAACAAGTTCAGAGGAGGCATGTAGAGTGGTGTAGAGTGTTTGTAGCTTGTGTGTTAGCGCCATCCTGTGTTGGTCAGAGGACGAGGCACTGAAGGACTACACTCAGTGTTGGAAATGAGATATTCAGTTGATGTAGCACATTCATTTTGAATGTAAATGTCAAACGGTCTGTTTCATCGGAACTACTTGGCACTGTAGCCAATATGAATTGAGTATTCACTCCGACCACATTATCACTGTCAATGGGATAGATAGATAGATAGATAGATAGATAGATAGATAGATAGATAGATAGATAGATAGATAGATAGATAGATAGATAGATAGATAGATAGATAGATAGATAGATAGATAGATAGATATTTTGGGGGAACACAAAATATATTAGGGCTTAAACAAATTTTTTGCTTCTCTCAGAGTTTCCAATTTTAATGTTGGCAGCAGCTTTTAAAGTTTTACTTTTAGTTTGATTAAAGGCCATCTTCGTCCTGTGTGCAGTACTGCAAACCTACTGAGTAGAGTCCATTCATTTCTTGTAGGCCTACAGGAACTACCAACAACAAAACACTTAAAAGATTTCTTAGTGTACATATTTATTGTATTGTGTACAACTGAGACACAGGTTGACAATCAGTTGCATCTACCGACATTATTTAGGTTATACAATCAAAGTAACTATTACATTACCATTCAGTTTGATTTTTCTTACAGCAAATCAAATTTCCTTAAGACAGTAGTTCTTATTATAATTTCAAATACAATGCAAAGGAAAAATGATTCAACCCAACAGGAATATAATAGAAAGACCACATATGCTATATTTAAATTAATTGTGTAATTGACTGACTCAGGTATAAGTTTCTCACTTCCATGTTTTATTTTGAGAATCTTGTTCACAATTGCCACAAATCTTTCCTGGAAGTAATCACATTAACAAATACGTGCAGTTTTATTTCAGGTAATGCTTTATATTTTTTTCTGGATTTAGAACCAGTGCTGTTAAAAACACTATGGCTCTTGCAGGTTTTCCAGAAACTCTTCTATTTCTCTACACATGTGGCCTTTGTCTTTCATCTTCTTCAGAGTTGCGATGCTGTTACAGCGATAAGGGGATTGAACCGGTATTGCTGCTACTTTCATGTTATACTGTATTGACCTTTGGTATTCCTGTCGATTACAGTTTAAATATTTTGCATAGCAGTTATAAACCATCTGTTTGTCTGCAGGTTCCAGATCACTTTCTAGCATTTCAAGGTATATCTGCTCAGCTTTGTCCTGACTGTGGTTTGACATTGCGTATATTTCTGCAAGATCTGTTTTTCTAAAAAATGAAGAATGAGGGTAAAGAGAAATCACCTCCTCGATGAGAATGATTGCTCTGTCTATCAAGCCTTGATCTGGGCGACTCTCCCTGAAGATTTTCCATTGGTAGAGGAGTGCAACGCATTTCTTCAGGTAACGCTCATCTGGATGTTTTCCCAGAGCCTCCTCTGCCAAATCAATGGCTTCATCCATAGATACATAGATACTGTAAAGCCGTAGTAATGGTCTAACACCACTGTAGAGGCCAAAAGGATTTCTCAAAACCTTTCTGGCTAACTCACGTGCTTCATCTTCGATTTCTTCTCCGTGGTCAGCACGTAGAGTTAAGTAGTGAGCAGCGAGGTACAAGTTCTCTGGATCCTGTTCTTTGGCGATTCTCATAATCTCCAAGATGTCAACCTCCTGCTCTGTGTAATCAGAGGCATACACTAGTGCTCGGGCATGGCTGCTGTTCCACTCCACCATGCCCGGCTGCATCCTGATGGCTCTCTGGAAGTAATCTGCAGCCAGAATTTTGACAATTTTGAAATTCAACAGAGTCCAGCCTTTCTCAGCGTAGATCTCTGGATGGAGCTCGTCCTGGGATGGAGATGGGTATTTATTCATCAGGGCGTTGACCTTTGACAGGTAAGCCTGACTCTCTGCTTGGTCTCCCAGGTGGTGGTGCAGCCACGCCAGGTTCCCGTAGTTCACCACCAACCAGGGACCCTCATCTGCGTTTCTTATCTTGCTGAAGGCCTCTGCAGCCTTGTTGAAGAAACTCTGGGCGTCTTCGGTGAACCCCAGCTTGTACTGAATGAACCCCCGCAGGTTGTAAATGTGACCCAGCCAGCTGTTCCCCTCCTCAGTGCCGATGTCCTCCAGCTTGTCTTTGTAATGTAAAAGTATGGGCTTGCTCATCTCCAGATCCCAGGTGAAGTGGCACTGCAGGGCCTCCAGTTTGGAATCCAGTGTTGTTTCACTGATGGAAAAATAATACTATAATAGTAAGTTAATTTAACGTGATCTATTCTAAACTTTGAGTGTTTGGATAATCACACTGTTCATTTCATGTGGAGGAAGAAGGGGCGAAGGAAGGAGGAGAGAAATGGTCCCTTTCCTACTTCTGGTGCCCTAACTCGGGCCACACCTGTGGACTTTGGTCACTGCAACTTGTATGGTTGTGATGCTATCTGTTAGTGACCAAACCTGGTCACAGACAGATAGACAGATGAAGGCAAAGTACTCAAACCACCTCTATAATAGTTCCTCCTACAGTGAGTGTCTAAGGGGTGTGGTGGAAGTTTCTTAATCAGCAGGAGTAGAAGGTATAAAGTTAAAGATTGAAACAAATAAAGACAGTTTGAGAATGAAACCAAAGTTTGGTCTTTTGAGTATTTAATATGTATCTGCAGATACAGGAACAAAACAGTTACACAAAGAACATGTAGTTTCTTTGTGGAAGTGTGTTCAACTAGGCGAAGTTTAAACCCTGAGTTATATACCATTATCAGTTATGGCACCTCCTTCTCTTCACATTCTTACCTGAAGCAGTTGGTCAGAAAAAGTGACTAAACACTAAACACCTGTTTATCTGGCTCCTGGGGAAAGTGAACATCCTTGGGACGACACACTCTATGGTTGTTTATGGTTTAGCTTTAAACCTTATCTGAAGAAGGAAGGCACAGAACAGAAAATGGTTTAGGACATGAGTGACCTTACACTGGTAACTATCGGGTAACTCATGGAGCCCCTAGCATATGTCTACTACAGACTTTGCGTCTCCAGTTATGTAAAGTCAACACAAAAAAGAACTCTCCCCTGTATTAAGAGAAGAGGAAAAGTAACATAGTCATGAATATAAAAGAAATCATGCTGAAATGTAATTTTCCCATTACAGGGGCACGTTAATTTAAACTGAAAAGGAGCCAGGGCCATCACACTCCCTTTTTAATAGTCTACCACAAGTTTTCAGCACGTCGCTGCTGAACCAAACGGGAGAAAAAATGATCAAAGTTTGTTTCACACCGAGAAAACATTTTGTTCAACCTGGAAACCGTAGCAAAACGTTGTGCACCGTTTTGAGACTGAACGTGCCCCAGGACACAAAACCTAGGATGGAAAGGCATGTCCTGCAATACTCTGCCTCTGATTGGCTTACCCTGATATTCTTACCCTAACTCTAACCAATCTCACGCCTACTGACTAAACCTAACCAATCCAAATAACGAAGGCAACAAATATTAGCCAATCAGAGGCAGAGTAGGGAGGAACGTTCTTTTGCCATCCTAGGATATGCAAATTCGCCTCCAGGAACACATCTTTAAAAAAATAATTGAGGAAAATAAAGAGGGTAGGACAGATGGAGAAATGAGGAAAGTGGGTTGTAAGAGACAACTTTTGACATGGAAGACTCACCTCATCATTCAGCTGTTTCCTCCACTCAGTAGTTCTCTAAATATGAGTCAGTTTGGTTCTTGACATTACTTTGAAGACAAAGTCTGAGGTGTGGCTTGGCTTGTTTGTTTCCCAGGAATGGAAGTCACACCCGGAAATGAAACTAAAACATGACTCATCACATTGTCGGATTATTTGATGTTCAGTTGATTTAAAGCTATAGAACTAGTTTTGTTGGGTTGTTCTTTTTTATTCTTGTTTGTTTTGCATTTGGCTCATTATGAAGAAAATTTAACTCACAAATGTATATGCACAGTTAAACTACGGCTAGGAAAAAGCATAGAAGATATACCAAGAACTGCTAGAAAATGATCTGGAACCTGCAGACAAACAGATACTCAGAGTTCCATGCAAAATATTTATACCTAAATCTTGAGGAGTACCAGAGTTGTAGAAAAATAGAGGAGTTTCTGGCAAACCTTTAAGAGCCATAGTGTTTTTAAAATCACTGCTTCTAAATCCAGATTAAATGTAAGTACATACATTACATTATATTGATTACATACATCAGGAAAAGCTGATCCTTCTGTTGGTCTGCTGGTCCAGAAGCAGCAACAACTTATTCAGAACATGTACGATCAACACATTGTTGGTTTTGGTCTTTATCATAAAGATATGTATCATATAAAGACAACTGTCTGCACATTAGTACAGTTAATACAAGACAAAGGCTGTTATGTGTGTGTTTTTATGTTTGCACCATAGAGTAGCACTTTTCATTTTGTTGTATGTCATTACAATTACGTTAATTCTGATTCAAAATAAAAATAACTTTAACATGACTCTGAAACCTGTCAGCAGTAGTACACTAGATCTGTTTCAAACAAGCTGAATCATTTAATAACACTGGTCCTTTAAATAAGATCCACTGTGGACAGGTTCAGATGTCATCACATGATTAATTAAAATAGATTTTGATCACATGGTGTCTTTTCCAAACTTAAATGTTTATTATATTCCTGTTGCGTTGAATGATTTAATGTTTAAGTTTAAATAAGTACATTATACTCTGTGTATGAAGTTTGCTTTGCTGTAAGAAATATAAACAGTTTTTAATGTAATAGTTAATTTGATGTATAACCTGAATATGATCGCCATTTGTAGCCTACACGATAACTATAGAAGAAATTCATGTTTTCTACACAATCTTGCAGAACTTCACACAGGACGATGATGGACATTAACCAAACTACACATTTTCAAAAAGCTGCAGGCAAATCATTTTTTTAACTTTCAACTTTTCAGTCAACCAACAAATGCAACTGTATATTAATATCTCCAAGGTGACAGGTAAACGGGAGAAATGTGATTAAATAGAGATGTTGTGTCTAATAGAAGGGTTTTTCAGTGAAACTGAACCCTGTCAGTGTGAAGTGGTAACAAACAGTAATCTGATTACACCGGTAGGTGGCAGCAGAACCTCATTAAATGCAGCGCTGTATATTAGAGAGAGTTTGGCCAACTCAAATCATGGCCGCCATATTGGATACCAACGTCAGATGACTCTACAGTGTAACCCTATGGGGCAGATATGCTATCTTGAAATAAATTGCTTATTTTCACCATAAACAGGCATATACATGTTATTATCAACATTTGTCAATATGTACAAGGCCCTTACGGAAATATTCCAGTGTATTTTACCTTCTATATCGTAAATGGGCCTCTAAAAAATGCCCATGTAGTGAGTGACCACTTCGCCTAACAAGTCTCTGAGCAGTGTTTACCTTCCTAATGTCCGCTAGCATACAGGCTAACTATAGCTAGCTAACTAACTCCAAAGGCAGTCGTAATATTTAACTAGCAGGCTAGGCTAATGCTGGTGCCCTGACGTTAGCAAACGTTGGTGTATCGTTAGCTAGCTGTCTAAACTGTATTATTATTAACATAATAAAGACACCTGGACTCGGTTGAGACCAAAAGCCATATGACTATGGCAAGATCACAAGAATTTAGGTACATGGAGTGTTAGCGAAAAAGCTAACACTAGCATAAGGCATGGCTAACTTCATTCATTTCTATAGCAGTGTTTGAACATTTTTGACAGCATGGTACACATTAACGAGGGTATTACTATATTTGTCCTATGTAATTTGTTCTTATAAGTTGAAGAGAGAAATTGACATTTACCTCACACAATAATGAGTAGTCACTTGCTCTCCAGTTAGCTCTTTTCACATTCAGCTCCCTTACTTTTCATCTTTTTGGTTCATGGGGGAACTTGTGAAATCTTTTAGCGCTTCCCTTTCTTTCATTGCAGACAAACACGCAACAGTTGGGCATTTTTTTCATGTCATTTTTTTTTATAATTTATAAAAAAAATTCCTCTATTCAATGCACTATGTCAATGGGAATCAGATGAATGTTGGTATCAGAAATGGAGTCCACGAAAACACATGACCACCTCGGAACCAATCGCATAACGGGAGAACATTTGATTCCCTAGTTGGCCAAACTCTCTCTAATATACAGCTCTGATAAAATGTCTAAGTCTAATAACTTATAGGCATATTTTTATGCGTTTTACAGTCTAAATGTAAAGTATTTTTTTCAAACAAGACATCCGTTTCCCCTAGTAACACCCGAAGGTTTGACTAATACCCGGAACAATCATTCTTATCCCATATGGTTCTTATGCAATGTAAATGTTGTTCACTTCTCCAGTAAATAGGACGGATCTTAGAAATGACCACATGGCAACGAGAGATATTTCTAGCTAAAGTAATGCTAGCAAGATTTAAAGTCAAAGACATTGTGTATGGTTGACAATCATTAAATATAATCTGACAGTATGTTTAACAACAAGACAAGGCAGCTTTCTCAGCCATGTCTGTGTCCACAAATCAATATGAAGACTATCATGAAGAAATGACCCGCCATGTTTACTGTCGGCCGCAGCCTGAAGTAGAGAGATGAACACTAACTAACCCTAACAAGTTCAGAGGAGGCATGTTGAGGGTTGTAGAGTGTTACTTACTTCTTGTAGCTTGTGTGTTAGCACCATCCGGTGTTGGTCAGAGGACGAGGCACTGAAGGACTACTCAGTGTTGGAAATGAGATATTCAGTTTTTCCCCCCATTTGATGTAGCGCATTGATTTGGAATGTAAATGTCAAACGGTCTGTTTCACCAGAACTACTTGGCACGGCAGGCAATCTGAATTGAGTATTCAATCAGACCATATAATCACTGTCAATGGGTATGATAGAGTGATTGAATGATTTATAGATAGATAGATACATAGATAGATAGATAGATATTTTCAAGAAATGTATTAATAAATCCTTCTGAAATCCCTACTTGAGCTTTTTGGGGGAACACAAAATATATTAGGGCCTAAACATGTTTTGCTTCTCTCAAAGTTTCCAATTTTAATGTTGGCAGCAGCTTTTAAAGTTTTACTTTTAGTTTGATTAAAGGCCATCTTCGTCCTGTGTGCAGTACTGCAAGCCTACTGAGTAGAGTCCATTCATTTCTTGTAGGCCTACAGGAACTACCAACAACAAAACACTTAAAAGATTTCTTAGTGTACATATTTATTGTATTGTGTACAACTGAGACACAGATTGACAATCAGTTGCATCTACCGACATTATTCAGGTTATACAATCAAAGTAACTATTACATTACCATTCAGTTTGATTTTTCTTACCGCAAAGCAAATTTCCTTAAGACAGTAGTATGTTCTTATTATAACTTAAAATACAATGCAAAGGAAAAACAATTCAACCCAATAGGAATATAATAAAAAGGACCACATATGATATAATTAAAATTAATTGTGTATTTGACTGACACAGGTATAAGTTTCTCACTTCCATGTTTTATTTTTGGAAAAACCAACTGCTGAAGTTAGTCGTGCAAAACCTTTCTTTTTAGTAAAGTGTAGAGCCCCTGGTGATACTTTGAGCAAAGTTTATATATTATAATATTCACATTGAGGCTTAACTCTTGCAGAAATGCAACCTACTGTGTTTTTTGTGAATGTACCCGAGTCAAACTTTCGTTTAAAAGCATAATTAGGACGGAAGCGCCACTTTTTTAAGATTGACCGTATTTTCGGTCACGGTCGGCTCACGCCTACTGCCTAAACTTAACCAATCCAGAGTAGGGCGGGACATTCCTTTGCCATCCTAGGCTATGCAAATGTGCCACTAGGAACACATAAAAAGAAGATTTAGGAAAATAAAGAGGGTAGGACAGATGGAGAAATGAGGAAAGTGGGTTGTAAGCAGGGCTGGACTGGGACAAAAAATGGGCCCTGGCATTTTTGGCCCAGGCGGCCCACACCCGCTGTGATTGGTCAGACACATTCCCTGCAGACAGTCCTCTTAAAGTATGCGTGCATTCTATGATATGAGTTGCCTAGTGTTCAGCGTTCATGTGATCGTTTTGGATCCTTCAAGAGGGGTGTCAAGATTTACCTGTTGGTCTTACACTTAAATAATTAATTCATTCTTGGAATTATGATTTGTATATTTATGGTATTTTTATATATATTTTTATTATTGATATTTGATAATGTATTGTCATTATTGTTATTATTACTATTTTGCTTAATATTGGCTTAGCAACTTTAAATTTAATTGTAAGATTCATATTTTGTCGCTTTGGACAAAAGTGTCAGCTAAATACAATAACCATATAACCCTTCCCAAAAGCTACACTAAAGCTGAGAGTAGTATATGCCCTGGAAAAGAGCACCAATACAAGAGAAGCTAATTAAGCCATTCAAGGAACACTGATGCTTATATCAACACTGATTTTATAGATCACACAGACTTTTCAGCTAACAGGCTAACCGCTAGCATTTTCAATGTAAGCTTAAGCTGTTACCTGACAGCCACTAACTTTAATGTTACAGCCAAACTGCTTGTTGTCGTTATGACGTGCCACACGCGCACGCGCGCACACACACACACAGCCTCCCTCCCTTCCTGAGAGTCTCTGTTAATTTGCCTACTCCTTACCACATAGTCCTCTACTCTTCCATATTTTCCTCCCTCTCTCCCGTGGCCCTCTCATGGTCACTCACCTCCACCTCGGCTTCTTCCCTGTCATGAAGTTGTTTTTGCTTCTCTGTATAGCCAGGAATGTGTCTGACCAATCACAGCGGGTGTGGGCCGCCTGGGCCAAAAATGCCAGGGCCGATTTTTTGTCCCAGTCCAGCCCTGGTAAGAGACAACTTTTGACAGGGAAGACTCTACTCATCATTCAGCTGTTTCCTCCACTCAGTAGTTCTCTAAAAATCAGTCAGTTTGGTTCTTGACGTTACTTTAAAGAGAAAGTCCGAGGTGGGGCATTTGTCGAGTCTTGTGCTTGGCGTTCGTATCCCAGGATTGAAGTCACACCCAGAAAACATGACTCATCACATTTTGTGATTATTTGGTCTTCAGTTTACTTAAAGCACAAACTAGTTTTGTTTGTTTTGCACTTTGGTTAGTCATTTTTTTCACCTTTTCAGATATCGACTTGTAGATATTGTTGTACAGTTGTAGGATATAAACATAGGTTTGGCAGCAGTTTTTAAAAAGTTGCAGTTTGATAACGTCCATCATCGTCCTGATTGTGTAGAATACATAAATGTCTTGTATAGTTACCATCAAAACACAACAAACACACAGAACAAGGATTTGTTAGTTCACATAATGTATATTTAATACTATTGTGTGTGCACAAATGGCGATCATATTCAGGTTATACATCAAATTAACTATTACTTTACCAACCTTTTTTTTTCTTACAGCAAAGCAAACTTCATACAGAGTATCATGTTGTTATATAAGCTTAAAATACAGTGCAAAGGAAAAACTATTCAACACAACAGGACTATAATAAACACCATGGTTAAGGAGGATGACATTTGATCAAAATCTATTTAAATTAATCATGTAATGACATTTGAACGTGTCCAGAGAGGATGTTATTTAAATGACCTGTGTTATTAAATGTTTCAGCGTGTTTCATATATCTAGTGTACTACTGCTGACAGTTTTCCAGAATAAATGGAAAGGTTTTTATTATTTAACAGCCTTTGTCTTCCATAAAGTGTAAAAACCTGCCTCTAAAAGATACAATTCAGAATATTCTATATTTTCTTTGTGATAACCATGAAAAGACCGAAACCAACAACCATTTGATTGTACATGTTCTGAATAAGGTGTTGCTGCTTCTGGACCAGCAGACCAACAGAAGGAGACAGGTTTTCCTGATGTATAATAAATATAATGTAACGTATGTACCTACATTTAATCTGGATTAAGAACCAGTGCTTTTAAAAACACTATAATGGCTCTTGCAAGTTTTCCAGAAACTCCTCTATTTCTCTACACATGTGGCTCCTGCCTCTGTCTCTAATCTTCTCCAGAGTTGTGATGCTGTTCCATCGATAAAAGGATTGCTGCGGTATCGCTACAGCCTTCATGTTATATTGTATTGACCTTTGGTAATCCCTACAATTGAGGTATAAATATTTTGCATAGCTGTTGTAGAGCATCTGTTTGTCTGCAGGTTCCAGATCTCTTTCTAGCAGTTCCTGGTATATCTGCTCAGCTTCGGCCTGGCCGTAATTTAACTGTGCATATATACTTGTGAGTTCTATATTCTTCATAAGGAAAGAATGAGGGTAGAGAGCAATCACCTCTTTATGAAGACTAATTGCTCTGTCTATCTCGCTTGGATTTGGGCGACTGTCCCTGACATTAATGATTTTCCATTTGTAGCAGAGGGCAGCGCATCTCTTCAGATAACGCTCATCTGGATTGGTTCCCAGAGCCTCCTCTGCCAAATCAATGGCCTCATCAATAGAAAAATAGTAATTGTAAACCTTTAGTAATGGTTTAATACCACTGTAGCTGCTGACAGGATTCTTCAACACCTTTGTGGCTAACGCACGTGCTTCTTCTTCAATACTTTCTCCTTTCTGAGCACATTGATGAAGGTAGTGAACAGCGAGGTACAAGTTTTCTGGATCCTGTTCCTTGGCGATTCTCATTTTCTCCAGAAGGTCAGCCTTCAGCTTTTTGTTTTGCCTGAAAGAGCCCACTAACCCTAAGACGTAGCTGGTGTTCCACTCCACCATGTCCGGCTGCATCCTGATGGCTCTCTGGAAGTAACCTGCAGCCTGTTTCTTTTGCTCTCTGCTGAACTTCATCAGGGTCCAGGCTTTCTCAGCGTAGATCTCTGGATGGAGCTGGTCCTGGGATGGAGATGGGTATTTATTCATCAGGGCGTTGACCTTTGACAGGTAAGCCTGACTCTCTGCTTGGTCTCCCAGGTGGTGGTGCAGCCACGCCAGGTTCCCGTAGTTCACCACCAACCAGGGACCCTCATCTGCGTTTCTTATCTTGCTGAAGGCCTCTGCAGCCTTGTTGAAGAAACTCTGGGCGTCTTCGGTGAACCCCAGCTTGTACTGAACGAACCCCCGCAGGTTGTAAATGTGACCCAGCCAGCTGTTCCCCTCCTCGGTGCCGATGTCTTCGAACTTTTCCTTTCGACGTAACAGTATGGACTTGCTGGGGTCCAGATCCCAGGTGAAGTGGCACTGCAGGGCCTCCAGTTTGGACTCCAGTGTTGTTTGACTGTGAGCAGCACTGATGGAGAATAAAAATAACATCAACAGTAAGTTAATATGATATGTTATACAGGCTAGGCTAGGCCTACCTCTTTGTTCGTAACAGTAAAATATTATAAAACCCCTTTTTCATCTGTGAAATGTTATTCCATGTTGCAAAGTTTTGGCGTTCCTTTCTGATGAAAATACAAAATCAGCACTAATTTCTCAATAAAGACTTTTTCTGTAAGTCGTAATGATCAGAACGGGTCAGATGTCCGTCCCAAGATGGCGGCGGCAGAGACGCAGACGCATCTCACAAGCAGAAGGCGGTCTCTAATAGGCCTATATACATTCAGATCTCAACTAAACACAGGATGTTTGTGAGTGACAGACAGACAGACAGACAGACAGCATAAGCCACCGTTATATTCATGGCAGTGTAGGAAAATAAATCGATCATTAGCCTAGGCTATTTGTTTTTTAGTTTTTTAAAGTAGGCTAAATGCATGAAAATGGAAGAAATGAAAAGAACAAGAAACAGAAGAGAGAAAAAGTAAGAATAAAGAAAGAAAGGAGGGACTCAAAACATGGTTATATCCATAATATGTCGAGCTCTGGGATTCAGTAATAACTTACAATAACCTAAATTATAGCGATTCTCATTATATAGCCACTCACCTCATCATTCAGCTGTTTCCTCCTCGACCTAAATATGAGTTAGATTTGCGCCTGATGCTGCTTCAAAGAGAAAAGTCCGAGTTGTGGCATTTGCATATCATGTCAACTCTTCAGTTGTGTTTTAACGCGACTTGACTTTCGTTTTCCAGGAACGAAAGTCACATCCGGGAAAAAAGAAAAAACTAAAACATGACTCCTCCCACTGTGTGATTATTTACTCTTATGTAGATTTCAGGTTAGAAAAAGTTGTTTCTTCTCCTTGAAACTAGGCTATATATATGCAGTTATAAGCTATATTTAGTTTATGTGGACACTTTGAACATTTACAAAAGAAAATGGACGAAATAGAATCCACACACACAGCAGCCTACAACATTTTCAGATATAAATCAGATATTGGAGGCATAAAGGCTACGTGATGGACTGAACAAATAGACTATAAAGCAATGAAAACAATCTGCAAAGCCTTTCATATTTTTTTCTTTATTTTGTGTATGTATGTATATATATGTGTGTGTATGTATGTATAAGACAGAACACATCAAATGGAAATATTAAGACGTCATGTTCATTAGCCTACTTTAAACACGTGTTTAGTCGGCCCTACATGTGGAGCATCTTCTGTCTGCAGGTGAGCTGGGACAGCGGTTACCTAGGAGACGCCTGCATGATGACGTTCTGCTGCCACCGGTGTAATCAGATTACTGTTTGTTACCACTTCACACTGACAGGGGTCAGTTTCACTGAAAAACACTTCTATTAGACACAACATCTCTATTTAATCATCTTTAACCTGTCACCTCGGAGATATTAATGTACAGTTGTATTTGTTTGATCCATGTTGACTTATATAACCGGTAGAAGCACTCATTTGTTCCTCTCTCAGTCACGCTCAATAATGAGCCGCGATGAATGTATGACTATGAATTAATTAATGTATATTGGTGACTGAATGTATGTATGGATATGAATGGAGAAATGAATGCATGGATATTTATGAATGGATAAATGAATGTGTATGACTGAATGCATGGATGCTTATGGAAGTAGGAATGACTGTTTGTAAGGCATGTGTGGGTGAACAGAAGAATGTAGGAAGGATGGCTTTTGTGCTCAAGTATAGAAAATGGTCATTTGCTCTTTGAGGAGCCCAAATGTTTAATGTACACTTGTCTTTTAACTGTTTTAACCCTGTGCTTGTTGTGTGTCTCTGTTGTAACTCTTCTCCCAGTGTCCACAACATAATTCTCCTTGGGGAGACTAATAAATATACTTTGATTTTGACTGAAAAGTTGAAAGTTAACAAAACAAACAATTTGGCAGCAGCTTTCAAAGGTTATAGTTTGGTTAACATCCATCATCGTCCTGTGTGAAGTTCTGCAAGAGTGTGTAGAAAACAGGAATTTCTTGTATAGTTACCACCAAGTAAAATAACCCTAGTGAGGATTTCTTAGTTCACATAATGTTTGTATTTTTTTCCAAACTCTTTTATTTTTTTATTGACTTTTTCAATTTGAACAAAAAGTGACAGAGCAGAATAATCAAGGTGAACACAGCAAAATGGAACTAATACGTCACATAAAGTAGATTTAATAGTATCGCGGAGGCTACAAATGACGATCATATTCAGGTTATACATCAAATTAACAGCCTTCATTATAAAACATTTATGATTCATACAGCCACAAATTTCATACAGAGAGTATAATGTTCTTATATTAAATCAAAAATCAGGATACAGGTGCCAGAAAGTAAAAATCCTGCCATGTTTTGGATCTGCCTCTACATCTAGAACAGGTGTTTTCACTAATGAGCTCATCTACCTGGTAGAGGAGCTGGTTTAGTGATGGTTGGGACAGCTGCTGGACAGGATTTCTACTTTCTGGCACCTGGACTATACACCTCTGCTTAAAATACAGTTCAAATGAACAACAATTCAACACAACAGGAATATAACACCATAATTAAGTAAAGAAAGACAACATTTAATCAAAATCTATTTAAATTAATCATGTAATGACATTTGAACATGTCCACAGTGGATGATATTTAAATGACCAGTGTTATTAAATGATTCCGCTTGTTTCATATATCTAGTAGACTACTGCTGACAGGTTTTAGGGCAAAAACAACCTTTGTCTTCCATAAAGTGTAAAAAAAGGTCTTTAAAGGATACAGCTCAAAATATAGGCTACAATCTTTTTCTTTGCGATAACCGTGACAAACCAAAAACAACCATTTGATCGTACATGTTCTGAATAAGGTGTTGCTGCTTCTGGACCAGCAGACCAACAGAAGGAAACAGGTTTTCCTGATGTGTGATCAATTTCTGGATTAAGAACCAGTGCTTTTAAAAACAATATGGCTCTTACAGGTTTTCCAGAAACTCCTCTATTTCTCTACACATTGGGCTGATGCCTCTGTCTCTAATCTTCTCCAGAGTGTCGATGCTGTACCGACGAAAGGAGGATTGCTGCGGTATCGCTGCAGCCTTCATGTGATATTGTGTTGACCTTTGGTAATCCCTACAATGGAGGAATAAATAATTTGCATAGTTGTTGTAGAGCATCTGTTTGTCTGCAGGTTCCAGATCACTTTCTAGCAGTTCCTGGTATATCTGCTCAGCTTTGGCCATGCTTTTTTTTGACTTTGCATATATATTTGCAAGTTCTATTTCCTTCATAAGGAAAGAATGAGGGTAGAGAGCAATCACCTCTTTATGGAGACTGATTGCTCTGTCTATCATGCTTGGATTTGGGCGACTGTCCCTGACATTAATGATTTTCCATTTGTAGCAGAGTGCAGCGCATCTCTTCAGATAACGCTCATCTGGATGTTTTTCCAGAGCCTGCTCTATCAAATCAACGGCCTCATCAAAAGAAACATAGTTTCTGTAAACCCTTATTAATGGTTTAATACCACTGTAGCTGCCGACAGGATTTCTCAACACCTTTGTGGCTAACGCACGTGCTTCATCTTTGATTCTCTCTCTTTTCTTTGCACGTTGCTCAAGATAGTAAACAGCAATGTACAAGTTCTCTGGATCCTGTTCCTTGGCGATTCTCATTTTCTTCAGAAGGTCAGCCTCCAGCCCTGTTTCGCTGTGCTTAAATTCATTCACTAACCCTAAGACGTAGCTGGTGTTCCACTCCACCATGTCCGGCTGCATCCTGATGGCTCTCTGGAAGTAATCTGCAGCCTCTTTCTTTTGTTCTCTGCTGAACTTCATCAGGGTCCAGGCTTTCTCAGCGTAGATCTCTGGATGGAGCTGGTCCTGGGATGGAGATGGGTATTTATTCATCAGGGCGTTGACCTTTGACAGGTAAGCCTGACTCTCTGCTTGGTCTCCCAGGTGGTGGTGCAGCCACGCCAGGTTCCCGTAGTTCACCACCAACCAGGGACCCTCATCTGCGTTTCTTATCTTGCTGAAGGCCTCTGCAGCCTTGTTGAAGAAACTCTGGGCGTCTTCGGTGAACCCCAGCTTGTACTGAACGAACCCCCGCAGGTTGTAAATGTGACCCAGCCAGCTGTTCCCCTCCTCGGGGCCGATGTCTTCGAACTTTTCCTTTCGACGTAACAGCATGGACTTGCTGGGGTCCAGATCCCAGGTGAAGTGGCACTGCAGGGCCTCCAGTTTGGACTCCAGTGTTGTTTGACTCTGAGCAGCACTGATGGAGAATAAAAATAACATCAACAGTAAATCAATGTGATATGCCTGAAAGTGTTTGGATAATCCCTGTTCATTTCATGTGGAGGAGGGAGGAGGGAAGGAAGGAAGGAAGATAGAAATGGCTCCTTCCCTACTTCTGGCACTCTTGATCAGACCACACCCTGAACTGTGCCTTCATTTAAATCATATATACTCTATATGTTTAGATACAGCATTGGATGTTGCTGTTCATTGGAGCGATAAATCAACGTGACCGCCATGGCATTGACAAGCCGCGTCTTCTAATGTATGTATATGTCTATCGAGGCAGGAGTTCTATCCACAATTAAAATTAAAATTTACAACAGATTTTCAAGCAGTTTGTTTTGCTACTAATGCCTATTGCCTCCATGTAGGCCTACTGATGATACAGGATACTTGTGTGTAAAAGTGTGAGTTTTCGAACCAAAATACCTTATCTTGTGTAGACATTGACAGTATGCGACTTTAACCGTCTATATGATTTAAATTGGTGACTTATATAAACATTCACACTCATAAAGTTATGAAAGATGGTATTAGCTTTAGAGACACCAAAACCGTTTTTGTACCAGGCTGTAAACATGTTTACTTCAGCTGTGATTTTTTAACATGGGGTTCTGTGGGGAGTGACTCCAGGGACTAAAGTTCAGCCCAGAGCTGATAGCATCATTTACAGCATCTTACTAATTACTTTAATTTTTTTTTAAATGGGCTACTTTATCTGACACAAGCTAGCATTAGCTTAATTCAGTATCAGGACAGTCACTTAACTTTAACGTTATCTTAAAAGAAGGATTAACGTTAGGTTAGGCTAGGCCTACCTCTTCGTTCGTAACAGTAAAATATTATAAAACCCCTTTTTCATCTGTGAAATGTTATTCCATGTTGCAAAGTGTTGGCCTTCCTTTCGGATGAAAATACAAAATCAGCACTAACGTCTCAATAAAGACTTTTTCTGTAAGTCGTAATGATCAGAACGGGTCAGATGTCCGTCCCAAGATGGCGGCGGCAGAGACGCAGACGCATCTCACAAGCAGAAGACGGTCTCTAATAGGCCTATATACATTCAGATCTCAACTAAACACAGGACGTTTGTGAGAGACAGACAGACAGCATAAGCCACTGTTATATTCATGGCAGTTATTTATTTTTTTTTTTTTAAGTAAATACATATGACCCTGGCTTAGCGGGAAAATGGAAGAAATGAAAAGAACAAGAAACAGACTCAAAATGGTCATATCCATAATATGTGGAGCTCTGGGATTCAGTACTATCTTATAATAACCTAAATTATAATGATTATCACTATTCAGCCACTCACCTCATCATTCAGCTGTTTCCTCGACCTAAATATGAGTTAGATTTGCACCTGATGCTGCTTCAAAGAGAAAAGTCTGAGGTGTGGCTTTTGCATATAAAGTCTTCAGTGCTGTCTCAACGCGGGTTGATGCTCGTTTCCCAGCAACAGAAGTCACATCCGGGGAAAAAAAACTAAAACTTGTTGAAGCACGCAGCTTTAAATAGTCTCGCTGAAGTCGGAGCGGATGTCTGAGGCGGGGTGTTTGCAATGATAACTTTCTTTTTTGTTATCTCAGCATGACTGTCGTTTCCCAGGAATGGAAACTTAGAAACACACTTGGAAAAAAGCATGAAACACTTTGGCATAATATATTTTCTCTCAAGTTGATTTTAAATTTTCCTTCTTCTTGAAGCTATATTATGATGCTAGAGTGAAATATTCAAACCCAAGAAGCCAGCAGGGTTGCCTGTAGGCTACTGTTTTAGTTTGCTTACTGTTAGTCAATCAATCAAACTTTATTTCTATTGAACATTTCATACAAATTAATGTAACACAGTGCTTTGTACAAAAGCGACACAAAAACTCTTTGCAATTCTACAGAGAACCATTGCGTGCAGAGATCTTCTTGGACACTTTGAGCAGAATGAATACACAATGGATGTACTATCTTTACCACCTTCCACTGCAAGGCACTTGCTTTTATCTGACACAAGTCATGTTTCCATCAACGTATTTTTATGCGCATTTTGAAGTATCGCTGCCCACCCCTGCCCATCCGATTAGCATTACCACGCTCAATGAGATGGAATTTGAAAATTTGGCGGTGTACAAATACTACTACTAGTGTCTGGTTGGACAGTTCCCTCTCCTTCCAACAACACATAAACCACTTCCAATCTAAAGTTAAGTCTAGGATTGGTTTCCTATTCCACAACAGGGCCTCCTTCACTCGTGCTGCCAAACTCGCCTTGGTGAAAATGACAAATTTACCAATTCTCGATTTCAGTGATGTCATTTAGGGAACTGCCTCAAACTCTCTCCTGAACTCACTAGATGTTCTCTATCACAGGGCCATATGTTTTGTGACCAGAGCCCCCTATAACACCCACAATTAACATCATTCATGCTCTGTTTTGCACACCCTTTTATATTTGAAGCTCATTGAGAGAACACCAAGGGTTTGCAGCGCTATCAAAAAAGCAAAGGGTGGCTACTTTGAAGAATCTAAAATATAAGACATGTTTTCAGTTATTTCAGACTTTTTTGTTAAGTACATAATTCCATATGTGTTCATTCATAGTTTTGATGCATTCAGTGAGAATCTACAAAGGAAATACATTGAATGAGAAGGTGTGTCCAAACTTTTGGCCTGTACTGTATATTGTGTTATAACTGATTTACATCACTAACTAGTCCACAATTTAGATCATAATTTGCACTTTCTGTATTTTTGACTCTTTACTACATCTCAGCAGTGATATAGACTGTCTATTAATGTTTATAGTGTTATTACCATATCACTTTTGCATATCCATCAACTTAGTTACAGCTCACTTTGCCCTTGCTTTGTAAAGTCTACTTAATCTGCCCTTTATGTAGCCTGTTGTATTCTGTATTCCTGAAATTTATTGAATGTGAAACTGTATGTTGTCCTGCACGTGTCTGCTTTTCAAGGCCAGGTTGCAAATGAGAGCCTGTTCTCAACAGCCTACCTGGTTAAATAAAGGTTACATTTAAAGAAATGGCAAAGTTCGCAATTTTTTTTTTGACATTGGTCCAGTATTAAGCGTAAAGAGTTTCAGAGAAAACAAAAGTAAAATTTACATCCCATTAACCAGTTGGTTCAGTGTTGTCATGCAACAGTATTACCTGATGTGTTCCTCATATCAATCATATCAAGTTTAATTATGTTGAAACAAATTCCACAATTATTCTCCCACCCTTCTCAGACTCCGGCTGCTGCCACTCAGCAGTTAGGTGACTTTTCTTATGATTTGATTTCGGTCCAATGGGGGCGTGTTACATGTCAGACAAAGCACCTGTCGGCATGGGTCTCTCTCTTGTTGTTCCTTCTCTTGCTTACTCTGCTTTCTCTCCAGGTGATTGAGATGATTGCTTTCCACCGGAGTGGACCAATCAGCATGCGAGGTGGAAGTCAATAAAAGGACTCCTGAGAAGCAGGAGCTCAGTCTTGCTCTGCATTGCTGGCTGGTTGCCAGTGTTCCTGTCCTTTATGCTGAGGCTGCTTTGTTATTAAACTTAAGAGTTTTGTGAGGTGGAGGTTGAGGACCGTAGGTAAGTTGGGGTACCCTGTACATTTTTGCACGTAGTTGATCATTGTATAGATACACCAGGCTTAGTGGTTGTTGCCGCCTGTGTAACGTTCTCTTAATCTTTTTGTAGAGAAGCAGGCTAGGTATTTGGTTTGATTTTGTTTTGCTTGTAGAGCTAGTGGTGAGTTAAGCCCTGTTTTGTTATATTGATTTCATTTGTTTGGCACAACCTCCAGGTCCCATCCTCCACCCTCCTGTTGTGAACTATTTCCATGTTTGGAATAAAGACCAAATGTTTCACTTCTACACTGACTCTTTCACATTTTATTGATTGTCGTGTTACAGTCCCTGAATCCCTCACAGGGGTCGTAACAGGCGAGAGAAGCTGCAAAGTCCCATTCAGTTCTCCACCTGCTTTGTCTGACAGAAGGCTGTAACTTTGGGTTTAACATTGAGATCTCCAACTATGTAGGGAGGTTTTCACAACTTTGAAAACTGCTGCCAAAGCAGTTTTTCTTTTTTTTTTTTTGCTTTCAACTTTTAAGCGAACACGATTAACATTAAACACATACAACTGTATAACAACATCTCCAAGTTTATATGTGAACAGATGAAGAATAATTGAAGCTTTTGTGTATGTAAGTGTGAATTAACCAAACAGTAAATAAAGTTTGATTGACTAACAGTAAGCAAACTAAAACAGTAGCCTACTGGCAACCCTGCTGGCATCTTAGGTTTGAATATTTCACTGTGGCATCATAATAGAGCTTCAAGAAGAAGAACATTTAAAATCAACTTAAGAGAAAATATATTATGACAAAGTGAGTCATGCTTTTTTTCATGTGTTTCTACGTTTCTGTAAAAGATTGAAAGTCTGTTAACTTTAAGTTATTTTAGGTTCGGATTCCCAGCCACACCAGCACAGAGGGAAGGACAAAAGAAATATATAAAATTAGTATTTTATTATTTTCTGTTTTAAATAAGACATCTGCTCTTGGAGAAATTCTAAATACATAAATTTAGTTTTAGTTTAATGAATTAATTGTACTTTCATTTTATTTGACATAGTTTTGGTCTGTAATGTGTTTCCTGGGTGATAAGGCTCTGCTTATAGTTATTTCCTTATTTGGACTTTTTAAGGACTCTCTAGTTTTGGGGTAATTTAACGCTCATGTGGGCAACAATGGTGAAGACTGTGACTGGGAGGAATGGCCTGTTTGATCCAAACCACTGTGGTTTAGTTTAGTTTATTTAGCAGGACAATGTGCAGTTACATTAAAAAGATGGCTGCACCAGATTTAGCATTATGCTACTTTCCATCTGTAGTCTTTTTTTTTTTTTTCAACAAGTCCTCCAAACCATACAAGAAGTTAAAGGGGTGATAGAATGATTATATAGGGTATTTCACACTGTTCCTTATGGTCTCCTAATGGGGTATGTAACATTGGTTGGGCTGAAAATGGCCTGGTTGATATTTTACTGGCCCTTATGCATCCCTGTGTTTTGGCCCTATTTGTAACAAGAGCTTTTCTTCCAAATATGGTATGGTCATGAATATTTAGATGAGCTGCGCGGTGATTGGTTGAGCGACTTGCCATACGCACACATTAGAGACGCGCGCTGATTGGTTGAGCGACTCGCCATACACACGCATTAGAGAAGCGACAGAATCTCATATTCCAGACACTGCAATGTTTCATTACCAAATTCACTTCTGAGACTTTTTTTAAGCGAGAAATCAACTATATAAAGCTGAAATATGGGCCGTTTTACAAAAATTGATGGCTAATTGCAAATTTTGTAAGACGTGTCGGACTTTAGGAGCTCCACACAGTCTGACGAAAGCGGCAGCCTGCTGGGGCTCCATACCCAGGCAAAGTCACCCCTTTGTGGATACTGCACTACGGGCTCCACGCCAGCTGCCGCATAACTATATCTATAAATAATACATTTACGGTTTTGAATGTCCCAATGTCTTATAAAGCTAACCGTTGTGTCCGATTTGATTTTAAGGCATTTTTATGAACGGGCGCCTTTTGTAGGACGAGCAGCTGCTTGCTATATGTCCCATTCATTACAATGGGGAAATACCGCAGCTAGCTAGCTACACTTCGCCATAACTAAATTATATTTACAGTTTGAATTTCGTCACGCCACTTATATAACATCATTCCCCAATGTCTTATAAAGCTAACCGTGTGTCCGATTTGATTTTAAGGCATTTTTATGAACGCGGTGCGTCTTTGTAGGACCGAGCAGCTGCTTGCTATATGTCCCATTCATTACAATGGGGAAATACCGCAGCTAGCTAGCTACATTGTCGTCATAACTAAATTATATTTACAGTTTGAATTTCGACAGCGCATGAATATTACAGGTTCCTCAAGGTCTTACAAAGCTTAGCTAACACTTGTCCGATTTCGGATTTCAATTGAATGTATTTTTGTGAATGTCAGAGTTAGGAGGAGGCTAGCTAGCCTCATTGATGGACTCCATCTCACCGCGGCTCTATCAATGAGACTTCGCGGACAAGAGGCGTTTATTTCCCCGATTGTTTGTTTAAATAACTCAACACACATACCCATTATGAGATTAACTGGAACCTGCGGGCTGCGGTAAAAGATTGCGGGCGTAACAAGCTCGCTGACACTGCGGTCAGGGCTGCGATGTAGCAACCCAGGCAGCACCAACACCGGCACTAAACTCCGACACACAGTCGGACAAAATTTGCAATTAGCCATCCATTTTCGTAAAGCGGCCCATTTTCGAGCTTTATATGGTTGATTTCTCGCATAAAAAAGTTTCAGAAGTGAATTTTGTAATGGAATAGCAGAGATCTGCGTGACCTAGCTAGATTCAGAAAACTACCTGATCTCAGGTCAGTTGTGTAGCCTATGTAAATGTTCTACCTGATCTCAGGTCAGTTGTGTAGCCTATGTAAATGTTGGGGCGTGACTGTTCTCTTAAGGTTCCGGATTTTGAGATGCTTGCGCAAGCAACTCAGCTTTGTTGGGATTCGCCCGTTTTCAGAGGCAGTTTCAAAATATGAGATTTTCATAGTAAAGGGGTGTCAGTGGGATTTTGAGCTTCTATGTATGTCCTATTTACCCACCAAACTGTCGTTATTCAACTATGACAGGGTAAAATCGGTTTTGCATTCTATCACCCCTTTAATAGGACAACACTGTCATTATAAGTTTGGCTTATGTTTCCTATTGTGTTTTAGGTATGAATGTGAGCAATCTTGTCTTGTATTACAGAAACACCATGATGACGATCCTGTATACCCAGGTGCTCCCCTCACAAAAGGACAGAGTCTGCTCTTACTCATGTCATATGTACTGAGGCACAATTTGACAGGAGTAGCTCTTCAGGATCTTCTTACAATGTTTAATGAACATTTCCCTGGCTTGGTGCCAGCAACCTCATATCTTTTTCATAAAGCGTATGGACAGTTTGGCCACTATGTGCCCCATTTTTATTGTATCAACTGTGAAAGCTACATGGGACCCAGTGAGACAGCTCCAAAAGATTGTTCTTCTTGTAATGCTGAATTTGACATGGAGAGAAACTTAAGGGTTGGGTCTTACTTTCTTGTACTTAGTCTATCAACCCAAATAGTTGACATTGTGGAAAAATCTGGGATGCATTTAAATGAAAGACAATCAATTCCAGGCATTATTTCAGATATTCAGTGTGGGGCTGAATATGAAAAACTCAAGCAGATCGGACAAATAGGGGCTGATGACGTATCTGTTATGTGGAATTGTGATGGAATTCCAGTTTTCAACAGCAATAATTTTCAGATATGGCCAATTCAGCGTCAAATCATAGAGCTGTCACCAAAAGATCGCCAAGCCAACATATGTATACCATGCTTATGGTTTGGTAAAAGCAAGCCAAATATGATCACATTTTTAACTGCTTTTTTGGCAGAGCTCAAGGAACTGGAACAGACTGGAATTAAATGGATGGACTCTGAAAATGTAGACCATACAAACAAAGTTCATTTACTCATGTGCTCCTCAGATTCATTTGCCCGCCCCCTCCTAAGAAACACAAAACTGTTTAATGGCAAATATGGGTGTGACTTCTGCCTTCACACTGGTGGTGGTCCATATGTCTGAGAAACCCCAGAACCACCTTTACGGACAGCGATGGATCATTTTCGGCATGCTATGCTGGCAACACCTGCTAATCCAGTAATGGGTGTGAAAGGCCCATCCCCTTTGATGGAACTTGAGAGCTTCAAGATGATCACTGGATTCATTCCTGAGTACCAACACAGTGTCTGCCTGGGTGTCACTAAACAGATTACATCTCTGTGGCTAGACAGTAAGCACCATAATGAAGACTGGTAGTTGGGCGGCAAGGTCAGTGATATAGACGAAGAATTGCTGGCCATTAACCCACCTGTGGAGGTCACAAGGGCACCAAGATCAGTGAAGGACAGAAAATTCTGGAAAGCATCTGAGTGGAGGTCATTTTTGTTGTTTTATGCATTGCCTGTTTTGAATGGCATTCTAAAAAAGAAGTATTGGAATCATCTTTTTTTATTAGTTTTTGCGATACACACTCTTCTTCAGGATGCCATCAAAGTGAGACGTGGATGTGGCAGAACAAGCGCTGCGGAAATTTGTGCTCAACTTTGAGAAACTGTATGGTGCTGCTAATGCTTCTTTTAATGTGGATTTATTAATGCACTTGGCAGCAGGCGTGCGTAACTGGGGACCACTGTGGGCAACATCCACATTTCCATTTGAATCATTTAATGGGACTTTGCTTAGGTTTTTCAGTGGAACAACACATGTGCCAACACAAATAGTGAATAGATTCCTTCGGGGGAGGGGTCTCTCAAAAAAAGCAGGGACTACAATGGCAAATGCTAATGACAGCATTAAAGACATTATTTGACTAACTTCAAAGTACCTCTAGCTTAAGATAGAAATCAAAGGACTTTCAACATAATGTCAGAGGTTTTTACGTCTCGAAGAAAGTTAGCACATCTGTGTTGGGTAGAGGATGGCTATTGAAAGTTTAATAGAGCATACATTCAGGGTTTATTTATGACCGTTTACTTGTAGCAGTGTGGTTTATCATTCATATAATAACACAACTCTTAAAAGAGAAATAATTCAGTTGTACAGTTAAATGATGGAACGCTCTGCCAAGTTAGTGACCCTTGGTGGCTTTTACATCTGATGATGGGGCCTCATTCAACATCCACCAACTTCTGTATTTTTAGTAAAAGAGCTGGACAAGAGTGGAGGAAAGGTAGAGATGTCAGTTAAATATATCTTCCACATTTATAAAATGAGGTCTCACACCCATAATATATTTGCCGTGCATCCCCAATCACTCAAGCGTAAATGTGTTATGGTTAAGTCCAAGGACAAATGTATAAAGTCATTCCACTCCAACAATGTTAAGAGACCTAAAATTATTGGGGAGCTAAACGCCAAACCTAATCTCTACATATCAGTCCTATAAGCATTAATACTGTTTGGTATGCTTCGTTCAGTTGCATGGCATAATAGTGTGTAGAACAAGCATTATAACAAACACAAAATAAAACTATAAAAAGTTTTTAAGTGAAGGGGAATGATACTTTTGACTAACAGTCTCTGAACTTCAGTGCGCCCCGTAGACAGAGCTGACCTCTCACTGCTCCGTGAGTCAGCACATAAAATACAATATAGTAGCCTAGATATCTAGACGCACTCTAGCGGCAGCCAGGGTCAGTTTTTCAAAGTCAATTTTTACACTAATCTTGATCGCTATACCAATGTGAGTACTGATGATAGCAAAAAAATAAATACGAGCCAAATCAGTGGTAGCAACAACGGAGCTGCTGCAGCTAATGCCCAGAGCTTCCACTTAGCTGAAACAGCAGTTTTGGGGGCATAAGATACCTTTGTGCCTCTTAACAGACAAAAAATGCAATTAAAATGTCTGTGCAACATGAACAGGGACCTTAAATGACAACAAGATGCGTTTAGCAACTTAGCCAAAGTTTTTAAATCACCTACCCATTAGCTGCTACCTGTTAACTTGGAGTTAAGCACTGGAGTCATTCTTAAAAAATGAAGATGTGTTCAGAGTTTTGCCCCCGACCACATACGGCAAAAGTTTAATCTATCACCTAGCGTTGCTCTGCCTGGTTGTAGCGCTATCCTATTGGTGCAGAGGAAATTTGAAAGACTTCCGTTTATCCCGCCATGCGGATTGAGCCCTGTCGATGAGTTCCCAGACCCAGGATCTTGATGTGGGTCTGGCTAACAATAGAGTATATTATGGGACAAGTATTTACCGTCTGTATTGAAACACTACTGCTCCTCCCGGTTTCTGCGCTGAAATTTCTGGAGGCTACTCTAGCTCGCCTGGCACTGTTCTCAAGGTCTCCACCTGTGTGCAACCCCACGTTCTGCCATGGTGAAGACGGCTCCATCAGATGTTCCTACCAGCGCTTTCTCTGACCCCTCCACATCCTATTGTGATTTTCTCGCCATGCTTTCCAGGATAATCATCTCCTTAGTACTGTATTGCTGGAAATTAATTTTACAAAAACCCAGGTATGGGGTGCCAGGGCTTTGTGGGTGCGCGGTATCTGCAAATCCACCTCATCACTCAGTTCGGTTCGTAACAGTTTTTTAACAAACGCTATCACTGACCCATCTTTGCCCTGCTCTCGGGGACCAAGTCATTCAATTTGTCCTCCAGCTTCTGTTGGTCCTTCATCATTTGTTGGAGAGTGGTGTTAGCTTCAGTACTCCATGATCCGTGTCATCGATCTGGGTCTCCATCTTGCTGATTTTCGTTTTTTGCTCCTTTATAGCATGCATGTATGTCGCTAGCTGTTGGTTGACGTCTTGCTTGAACTCCGTAAATTCTTCTCGTGTCAATTTCTTCTTTAAACATTTTTAGATCTTGCTTTGAGTTACGATTTAAAGTCGCCAATCTGCTTACTTATAGCCAAAACCCATGCACCCCGTTCCTGTTGTTGAGTCGCGCCATGTTGACCTTCTTCCCGCATGTTGTCCTCCCTCTAACTTTGCCTTTGTACCCTTGCCCTTCATAATCTTAACAGATTCAACTTTTTTTGTTTTCTTTGAATTCAGTTTTATGAGGGTTAGTAAATACTTAAGGAAGTACTGATCTTTTTAAATTGACATCTTTCACCACATTAAACACTTTTTTTTTTGTCAAATGTGCTAGTTACATTAAAATTATACAAAATAAGTTTTGTATTCACAAATTCATGTTGAACATACCATATGTTGCCTGTAAGACTTACATTTTGGCGACATTGTTTTAATTCTGAATTACAACGCAACGTCTCTAAAACATAAATGCATCCGGTGAAGTCATATAACTTCAAGTTAGAACTATTTACTTTTAACGCTGGCGTTTTACAAAGAAACATATTTGGTTCAGGTTGCATTTTGTGTATAAATACAAAAGCATACTTTTTGTTTTTTAATTTTTGTTTGCATCTTTCACCACATTAAACACAAACAATCTTTTAAGTCAATGTGGTTACATTTAAATGATACAAATGTATTCACAAATTAAAATTCATATGCATATGTGTGCGAACATTAGTGGCTCACATGCAGCGGCAACATGACAACATGTACTGACAACATGAACTGTGTCTGTTTGTGTGCGTGTGTTTCATGTGTATAATGGCACACAAGCACAGGAAAGTTGTAGGAGTGTGTGTATGGATGAATATTATACTTTTTTTTTTTCTATGGCGGTCATTTTGACCGTAAACAAAAAATAAGTGTGACTAAGTTGAATAAATCACTCAAAATTCAAAGAAAGTAGTCACAATGAATGTTATGTGTTCAAATGCCATTTGTGGTTTTGTGTGATCTGTTGAAAATGTTTTTTTTTTTACTACTTCTTACTGGTTCGCTTAGAATTGAAAACGCAATTTCTGGTAGAGTGTTGCTGTGGGCATGGGAAAAAAGAGGTGTGGGAAAAGGGGTATGTTGGGAAAAGGGAGTGAACACCGATCCGGGCCAGAAACGAAGAAGGCACAGCCAGATGAGTCGGAGGCAGCGGAGGACGGAGGACAGCGAGACATATGGACTAGAGCTAAGCATGCACAGACATACAATCAACATGTACTGACAACATGAACTGTGGCTGTTTGTGTGTGTGTGTGTGTGTGCGTAGTGTGTGTGTGTGTGTGTGTGTGTGTGTGTGTGTGGTGCGTGCAGTGTGTGAGTGTGTGTGTGTGTGTGTGTGTGTGTGTGGTGTGCGTGAGTGTGGGTAGAAATGCATTGACCTTTGGGCCTAGACCCATTCACGCTTATTACAATCACTTACTTGGCCTGTTGTAAGAGGAGCCTTACACATTCCTATTTTACAACCCTGCCTTACACACGTTCTGCTCTCTGCCCAAAGAGTGTAAAGATACTCGATTTAATTCTTGGTCATTGGCTCATTTCAAACGCATCAGTGTTACTCAAACTTACATTCATGCTGTGTGTAGAATGAAAACCCTATCTTTCTCTGTTTTCAAACGGGGAAGAAACCCTTTTATGCTCAAAATTTAACGCTACACCCCTCTTCTCTCACTGGATCATTTCAAACACATCCGGATATTTCATCTCTAACGCTCATTGGATCATTTAAATGAAACATTTTTCTACTTCCTGTGACGCCCTCATTGCATCACTTAACACACGTCATTTCCGGGACACGCCTTCCTTCTAGAAGCTTCCAGAACAGACCAGTCACACACACCTGGAAGGTATCAATCACTTTCTGACAGGTCGTGACCTCTTGACCCCCCAGGTCAAAAGGTCATCCATCAAAATCCCACATACCAAAGTGACAGAAACCTCCTCCTTATATCTCTCGCTTGGATTTGGGCGACTGTCCCTGACATTAATGATTTTCCATTTGTAGCAGAGGGCAGCGCATCTCTTCAGATAACGCTCATCTGGATTGGTTCCCAGAGCCTCCTCTGCCAAATCAATGGCCTCATCAATAGAAAAATAGTAATTGTAAACCTTTAGTAATGGTTTAATACCACTGTAGCTGCTGACAGGATTCTTCAACACCTTTGTGGCTAACTCACGTGCTTCTTCTTCAATACTTTCTCCTTTCTGAGCACATTGATGAAGGTAGTGAACAGCGAGGTACAAGTTTTCTGGATCCTGTTCCTTGGCGATTCTCATTTTCTCCAGAAGGTCAGCCTTCAGCTTTTTGTTTTGCCTGAAAGAGCCCACTAACCCTAAGACGTAGCTGGTGTTCCACTCCACCATGTCCGGCTGCATCCTGATGGCTCTCTGGAAGTAATCTGCAGCCTGTTTCTTTTGCTCTCTGCTGAACTTCATCAGGGTCCAGGCTTTCTCAGCGTAGATCTCTGGATGGAGCTGGTCCTGGGATGGAGATGGGTATTTATTCATCAGGGCGTTGACCTTTGACAGGTAAGCCTGACTCTCTGCTTGGTCTCCCAGGTGGTGGTGCAGCCACGCCAGGTTCCCGTAGTTCACCACCAACCAGGGACCCTCATCTGCGTTTCTTATCTTGCTGAAGGCCTCTGCAGCCTTGTTGAAGAAACTCTGGTCTTCGGTGAACCCCAGCTTGTACTGAACGAACCCCGCGAGGTTGTAAATGTGACCCAGCCAGCTGTTCCCCTCCCCGGTGCCGATGTCTTCGAACTTTTCCTTTCGAACGTAACAGTATGGACTTGCTGGGGTCCAGATCCCAGGTGAAGTGGCACTGCAGGGCCTCCAGTTTGGACTCCAGTGTTGTTTGACTCTGAGCAGCACTGATGGAGAATAAAAATAACATCAACAGTAAGTTAATATGATATGTTATACAGGCTAGGCTAGGCCTACCTCTTTGTTCGTAACAGTAAAATATTGTAAAACCCCTTTTTCATCTGTGAAATGTTATTCCATGTTGCAAAGTTTTGGCGTTCCTTTCTGATGAAAATACAAAATCAGCACTAACGTCGCAATAAAGACTTTTTCTGTAAGTCGTAATGATCAGAACGGGTCAGATGTCCGTCCCAAGATGGCGGCGGCAGAGACGCAGACGCATCTCACAAGCCGAAGACGGTCTCTAATAGGCCTAAATACATTCAGATCTCAACTAAACACAGGACGTTTGTGAGGGACAGACAGACAGACAGACAGACAGACAGACAGCATAAGCCACCGTTATATTCATGGCAGTGTAGGAAAATAAATCGATCATTAGCCTATTTGTTTTTTAGTTTTTTAAAGTAGGCTAAATGCATGAAAATGGAAGAAATGAAAAGAACAAGAAACAGAAGAGAGAAAAGGTAAGAATAAAGAAAGAAAGGAGGGACTCAAAACATAGTTATATCCATAATATGTGGAGCTCTGGGATTCAGTAATATCTTAATAACCTAAATTATAACGATTCTCATTATTCAGCCACTCACCTCATCATTCAGCTGTTTCCTCCTCGACCTAAATATGAGTTAGATTTGCGCCTGATGCTGCTTCAAAGAGAAAAGTCCGAGTTGTGGCATTTGCATATCATGTCAACTCTTCAGTTGTGTCTTAACGCGGCTTGACTTTCGTTTTCCAGGAACGAAAGTCACATCCGAAAGAAATAAACTAAAACATGACTCCTCCCACTGTGTGATTATTTACTCTTATGTAGATTTCAGGTTAGAAAAAGTTGTTTCTTCTCCTTGAAACTAGGCTATATATATGCAGTTATAAGCTATATTTAGTTTATGTGGACACTTTGAACATTTACAAATGAAAATGGACGAAATAGAATCCACACATACAGCAGACTACAACACTTTCAGATATAAATCAGATATTGGAGGCATAAAGGCTACGTGATGGACTGAACAAATAGACTATAAAGCAATGAAAACAATCTGCAAAGCCTTTCATATTTTTTTCTTTATTTTGTTATATATATATATATATATATATATATATATATATATATATGTGTGTGTATGTATGTATATATATGTGTGTGTATGTATGTATAAGACAGAACACATCAAATGGAAATATTAAGACGTCATGTTCATTAGCCTACTTTAAACACGTGTTTAGTCGGCCCTACATGTGGAGCATCTTCTGTCTGCAGGTGAGCTGGGACAGCGGTTACCTAGGAGACGCCTGCATGATGACGTTCTGCTGCCACCTACCGGTGTAATCAGATTACTGTTTGTTACCACTTCACACTGACAGGGGTCAGTTTCACTGAAAAACACTTCTATTAGACACAACATCTCTATTTAATCATCTTTAACCTGTCACCTCTGAGATATTAATGTACAGTTGTATTTGTTTGATCCATGTTGACTTATATAACAGGTAGAAGCACTCATTTGTTCCTCTCTCAGTCACGCTCAATAATGAGCCGCGATGAATGTATGACTATGAATTAATTAATGTATATTGGTGACTGAATGTATGTATGGATATGAATGGAGAAATGAATGCATGGATATTTATGAATGGATAAATGAATGTGTATGACTGAATGCATGGATGCTTATGGAAGTAGGAATGACTGTTTGTAAGGCATGTGTGGGTGAACAGAAGAATGTAGGAAGGATGGCTTTTGTGCTCAAGTATAGAAAATGGTCATTTGCTCTTTGAGGAGCCCAAATGTTTAATGTACACTTGTCTTTTAACTGTTTTAACCCTGTGCTTGTTGTGTGTCTCTGTTGTAACTCTTCTCCCAGTGTCCACAACATAATTCTCCTTGGGGAGACTAATAAATATACTTTGATTTTGACTGAAAAGTTGAAAGTTAACAAAACAAACAATTTGGCAGCAGCTTTCAAAGGTTATAGTTTGGTTAACATCCATCATCGTCCTGTGTGAAGTTCTGCAAGATTGTGTAGAAAACAGGAATTTCTTGTATAGTTACCACCAAGTAAAATAACCCTAGTGAGGATTTCTTAGTTCACATAATGTTTGTATTTTTTTCCAAACTCTTTTATTTTTTTATTGACTTTTTCAATTTGAACAAAAAGTGACAGAGCAGAATAATCAAGGTGAACACAGCAAAATGGAACTAATACGTCACATAAAGTAGATTTAATAGTATCGCGGAGGCTACAAATGACGATCATATTCAGGTTATACATCAAATTAACAGCCTTCATTATAAAACATTTATGATTCATACAGCGAAGCAAATTTCATACAGAGAGTATAATGTTCTTATATAAACTTAAAATCAGAGGTGTATAGTCCAGGTGCCAGAAAGTAAAAATCCTGCCATGTTTTGGATCTGCCTCTACATCTAGAACAGGTGTTTTCACTAATGAGCTCATCTACCTGGTAGAGGAGCTGGTTTAGTGATGGTTGGGACAGCTGCTGGACAGGATTTCTACTTTCTGGCACCTGGACTATACACCTCTGCTTAAAATACAGTTCAAATGAACAACAATTCAACACAACAGGAATATAACACCATAATTAAGTAAAGAAAGACAACATTTAATCAAAATCTATTTAAATTAATCATGTAATGACATTTGAACATGTCCACAGTGGATGATATTTAAATGACCAGTGTTATTAAATGATTCCGCTTGTTTCATATATCTAGTAGACTACTGCTGACAGGTTTTAGGGCAAAAACAACCTTTGTCTTCCATAAAGTGTAAAAAAAGGTCTTTAAAGGATACAGCTCAAAATATAGGCTACAATCTTTTTCTTTGCGATAACCGTGACAAACCAAAAACAACCATTTGATCGTACATGTTCTGAATAAGATGTTGCTGCTTCTGGACCAGCAGACCAACAGAAGGAAACAGGTTTTCCTGATGTGTGATCAATTTCTGGATTAAGAACCAGTGCTTTTAAAAACACTATAATGGCTCTTACAGGTTTTCCAGAAACTCCTCTATTTCTCTACACATTGGGCTCCTGCCTCTGTCTCTAATCTTCTTCAGAGTGTCGATGCTGTACCGACGAAAGGAGGATTGCTGCGGTATCGCTGCAGCCTTCATGTTATATTGTATTGACCTTTGGTAATCCCTACAATGGAGGAATAAATAATTTGCATAGTTGTTGTAGAGCATCTGTTTGTCTGCAGGTTCCAGATCACTTTCTAGCAGTTCCTGGTATATCTGCTCAGCTTTGGCCATGCTTTTTTTTGACTTTGCATATATATTTGCAAGTTCTATTTTCTTCATAAGGAAAGAATGAGGGTAGAGAGCAATCACCTCTTTATGGAGACTGATTGCTCTGTCTATCATGCTTGGATTTGGGCGACTGTCCCTGACATTAATGATTTTCCATTTGTAGCAGAGTGCAGCGCATCTCTTCAGATAACGCTCATCTGGATGTTTTTCCAGAGCCTGCTCTATCAAATCAACGGCCTCATCAAAAGAAACATAGTTTCTGTAAACCCTTATTAATGGTTTAATACCACTGTAGCTGCCGACAGGATTTCTCAACACCTTTGTGGCTAACGCACGTGCTTCATCTTTGATTCTCTCTCTTTTCTTTGCACGTTGCTCAAGATAGTAAACAGCAATGTACAAGTTCTCTGGATCCTGTTCCTTGGCGATTCTCATTTTCTTCAGAAGGTCAGCCTCCAGCCCTGTTTTGCTGTGCTTAAATTCATTCACTAACCCTAAGACGTAGCTGGTGTTCCACTCCACCATGTCCGGCTGCATCCTGATGGCTCTCTGGAAGTAATCTGCAGCCTCTTTCTTTTGTTCTCTGCTGAACTTCATCAGGGTCCAGCCTTTCTCAGCGTAGATCTCTGGATGGAGCTGGTCCTGGGATGGAGATGGGTATTTATTCATCAGGGCGTTGACCTTTGACAGGTAAGCCTGACTCTCTGCTTGGTCTCCCAGGTGGTGGTGCAGCCACGCCAGGTTCCCGTAGTTCACCACCAACCAGGGACCCTCATCTGCGTTTCTGATCTTGCTGAAGGCCTCTGCAGCCTTGTTGAAGAAACTCTGGGCGTCTTCGGTGAACCCCAGCTTGTACTGAATGAACCCCCGCAGGTTGTAAATGTGACCCAGCCAGCTGTTCCCCTCCTCGGTGCCGATGTCTTCGAACTTTTCCTTTCGACGTAACAGTATGGACTTGCTGGGGTCCAGATCCCAGGTGAAGTGGCACTGCAGGGCCTCCAGTTTGGACTCCAGTGTTGTTTGACTCTGAGCAGCACTGATGGAGAATAAAAATAACATCAACAGTAAATCAATGTGATATGCCTGAAAGTGTTTGGATAATCCCTGTTCATTTCATGTGGAGGAGGGAGGAGGGAAGGAAGGAAGGAAGATAGAAATGGCTCCTTCCCTACTTCTGGCACTCTTGCTCAGACCACACCCTGAACTGTGCCTTCATTTAAATCATATATACTCTATATGTTTAGATACAGCATTGGATGTTGCTGTTCATTGAGCGATAAATCAGCGTGACCGCCATGGGATTGACAAGCCGCGTCTTCTAATGTATGTTACCGTCGCCGAGGCAGGAGTTCTATCCACAATTAAAATTAAAATTTACAACAGATTTTCAAGCAGTTTGTTTTGCTACTAATGCCTATTGCCTCCATGTAGGCCTACTGATGATACAGGATACTTGTGTGTAAAAGTGTGAGTTTTCGAACCAAAATACCTTATCTTGTGTAGACATTAACAGTATGCAACTTTAACCGTCTATATGATTTAAATTGGTGACTTATATAAACATTCACACTCATAAAGTTATGAAAGATGGCATTAGCTATAGAGACACCAAAACCGTTTTTGTACCAGGCTGTAAACATGTTTACTTCAGCTGTGATTTTTTAACATGGGGTTCTGTGGGGAGTGACTCCAGGGACTAAAGTTCAGCCCAGAGCTGATAGCATCATTTACAGCATCTTACTAATTACTTTAATTTTTTTTAAATGGGCTACTTTATCTGACACAAGCTAGCATTAGCTTAATTCAGTATCAGGACAGTCACTTAACTTTAACGTTATCTTAAAAGAAGGATTAACGTTAGGTTAGGCTAGGCCTACCTCTTCGTTCGTAACAGTAAAATATTATAAAACCCCTTTTTCATCTGTGAAATGTTATTCCATGTTGCAAAGTGTTGGCCTTCCTTTCGGATGAAAATACAAAATCAGCACTAACGTCTCAATAAAGACTTTTTCTGTAAGTCGTAATGATCAGAACGGGTCAGATGTCCGTCCCAAGATGAAGCGGCGAGAGACGCATGACGCATCTCACAAGCAGAAGACGGGTCTCTAATAGGCCTATATACATTCAGATCTCAACTAAACACAGGACGTTTGTGAGTGACAGACAGACAGCATAAGACACTGTTATATTCATGGCAGTTATTTATTTTTTTTAAGTAAATACATATGACCCTGGCTTAGCGGGAAAATGGAAGAAATGAAAAGAACAAGAAACAGACTCAAAATGGTCATATCCAAAATATGTGGAGCTCTGGGATTCAGTACTATCTTATAATAACCTAAATTATAATGATTATCACTATTCAGCCACTCACCTCATCATTCAGCTGTTTCCTCGACCTAAATATGAGTTAGATTTGCACCTGATGTTGCTTCAAAGAGAAAAGTCTGAGGTGTGGCTTTTTGCATATAAAGTCTTCAGTGCTGTCTCAACGCGGTTGATGCTCGTTTCCCAGCAACAGAAGTCACATCCCGGGAAAAAAACTAAAACTTGTTGAAGCACGCAGCTTTAAATAGTCGCGCTGAAGTCGGGCGCGGATGTCTGGCGGGGTGTTTGCAATGATAACTTTATTTTTTACTATCTCAGCATGACTGTCGTTTCCCAGGAATGGAAACTTAGAAACACACTTGGAAAAAAGCATGAAACACTTTGGCATAATATATTTTCTCTCAAGTTGATTTTAAATTTTCCTTCTTCTTGAAGCTATATTATGATGCTAGAGTGAAATATTCAAACCCAAGAAGCCAGCAGGGTTGCCTGTAGGCTACTGTTTTAGTTTGCTTACTGTTAGTCAATCAATCAAACTTTATTTCTATTGAACATTTCATACAAATTAATGTAACACAGTGCTTTGTACAAAAGCGACACAAAAACTCTTTGCAATTCTACAGAGAACCATTGCGTGCAGAGATCTTCTTGGACACTTTGAGCAGAATGAATACACAATGGATGTACTATCTTTACCACCTTCCACTGCAAGGCACTTGCTTTTATCTGACACAAGTCATGTTTCCATCAACGTATTTTTATGCGCATTTTGAAGTATCGCTGCCCACCCTGCCCATCCGATTAGCATTACCACGCCATGTGATGGAATTTGAAAATTTGGCGGTGTACAAATACTACTACTAGTGTCTGGTTGGACAGTTCCCTCTCCTTCCAACAACACATAAACCACTTCCAATCTAAAGTTAAGTCTAGGATTGGTTTCCTATTCCACAACAGGGCCTCCTTCACTCGTGCTGCCAAACTCGCCTTGGTGAAAATGACAAATTTTACCAATTCTCGATTTCAGTGATGTCATTTAGAGAACTGCCTCAAACTCTCTCTTGAACTCACTAGATGTTCTCTATCACAGTGCCATACGTTTTGTGACCAGAGCCCCCTATAACACCCACAATTAACATCATTCATGCTCTGCTTTGCACACCCTTTTATATTTGAAGCTCATTGAGAGAACACCAAGGGTTTGCAGCGCTATCAAAAAAGCAAAGGGTGGCTACTTTGAAGAATCTAAAATATAAGACACGTTTTCAGTTATTTCAGACTTTTTTGTTAAGTACATAATTCCATATGTGTTCATTCATAGTTTTGATGCCTTCAGTGAGAAGCTGCAAAGTCCCATTCAGTTCTCCACCTGCTTTGTCTGACAGAAGGCTGTAACTTTGGGTTTAACATTGAGATCTCCAACTATGTAGGGAGGTTTTCACAACTTTGAAAAGCTGCTGCTAAATAGTTTTTTTGCTTTCAACTTTTAAGCGAACACGATTAACATTAAACACATACAACTGTATAACAACATCTCCAAGTTTATATGTGAACAGATGAAGAATAATTGAAGCTTTTGTGTATGTAAGTGTGAATTAACCAAACAGTAAATAAAGTTTGATTGATTGACTAACAGTAAGCAAACTAAAACAGTAGCCTACTGGCAACCCTGCTGGCATCTTAGGTTTGAATATTTCACTGTGGCATCATAATAGAGCTTCAAGAAGAAGAACATTTAAAATCAACTTAAGAGAAAATATATTATGACAAAGTGAGTCATGCTTTTTTTCATGTGTTTCTACGTTTCTGTAACAGATTGAAAGTCTGTTAACTTTAAGTTATTTTAGGTTCGGATTCCCAGCCACACCAGCACAGAGGGAAGGACACAAGAAATATATAAAAATAGTATTTTATTATTTTCTGTTTTAAATAAGACATCTGCTCTTGGAGAAATTCTAAATACATAAATTTAGTTTTAGTTTAATGAATTAATTGTACTTTCATTTTATTTGACATAGTTTTTGGTCTGTAATGTGTTTCCTGGGTGATAAGGCTCTGCTTATAGTTATTTCCTTATTTGGACTTTTTAAGGACTCTCTAGTTTTGGGGTAATTTAACGCTCATGTGGGCAACAATGGTGAAGACTGTGTGACTGGGAGGAATGGCCTGTTTGATCCAAACCACTGTGGTTTAGTTTAGTTTAGTTTATTTAGCAGGACAATGTGCAGTTACATTAAAAAGATGGCTGCACCAGATTTAGCATTATGCTACTTTCCATCTGTAGTCTTTTTTTTTCAACAAGTCCTCCAAACCATACAAGAAGTTAAAGGGGTGATATAATGATTATATAGGGTATTTCACACTGTTCCTTATGGTCTCCTAATGGGGTATGTAACATTAGTTGGGCTGAAAATGGCCTGGTTGATATTTTATTTGCCCTTATGCAACCCTGTGTTTTGGCCCTATTTGTAACAAGAGCTTTTCTTCCAAATATGGTATGGTCATGAATATTTAGATGAGCTGCGCGGTGATTGGTTGAGCGACTTGCCATACGCACACATTAGAGACGCGCGCTGATTGGTTGAGCAAATCCCACATACACATGCATTAGAGAAGCGACAGAATCTCATATTCCAGACACTGCAATGTTTCATTACCAAATTCACTTCTGAGACTTTTTAGCAGAAATCAACTATATAAAGCTGAAATATGGGCCGTTTTACAAAAATTGATGGCTAATTGCAAATTTGGTAAAGACGTGTCGGACTTTAGGACTCCACACAGTCTGGCGAAGCGGCAGCCTACTGGGCTCCATACGCGGTAAAGTCACCCTTTGTGGATACTGCACTACGGGGCTCAGCGGCCAGCTGCCGGCATAACTATATCTATAAATAATACATTTACGGTTTTGAATGTCCCAATGTCTTATAAAGCTAACCGTTGTGTCCGATTTGATTTTAAGGCATTTTTATGAACGCGAGGCGTCTTTGTAGGACGAGCAGCTGCTTGCTATATGTCCCATTCATTACAATGGGGAAATACCGCAGCTAGCTAGCTACATTGTCGTCATAACTAAATTATATTTAAAGTTTGAATTTCATCACGGCATGAATATTACAGGTTCCTCAAAGTCTTACAAAGCTTAGCTAACACTTGTCCGATTTTGGATTTCAATTGAATGTATTTTTGTGAATGTCAGAGTTAGGAGGAGGCTAGCTAGCTCTCATTGATGGACTCCATCTCACCGCGGCTCTATCAATGAGACTCGCGGATAAGAGGCGTTTATTTCCCCGATTGTTTGTTTAAATAACTCAACACACATACCCATTATGAGATTAACTGGAACCTGCGGGCTGCGGTAAAAGATTGCGGGCGTAACAAGCTCGCTGACACTGCGGTCAGGGCGGCGATGTAGCAACCCAGGCAGCACCAACACCGGCACTAAACTCCGACACACAGTCGGACAAAATTTGCAATTAGCCATCCATTTTCGTAAAGCGGCCCATATTCGAGCTTTATATGGTTGATTTCTCGCATAAAAAAGTTTCAGAAGTGACTTTGTAATGGAATAGCAGAGATCTGCGTGACCTAGCTAGATTCAGAAGACTACCTGATCTCAGGTCAGTTGTGTAGCCTATGTAAATGTTGGGGCGTGACTGTTCTCTTAAGGTTCCGGATTTTGAGATGCTTGCACAAGAAACTCAGCTTTGTTGGGATTCGCCCGTTTTCAGAGGCAGTTTCAAAATATGAGATTTTCATAGTAAAGGGGTGTCAGTGGGATTTTGAGCTTCTATGTATGTCCTATTTACCCACCAAACTGTCGTTATTCAACTATGACAGGGTAAAATCGGTTTTGCATTCTATCACCCCTTTAATAGGACAACACTGTCATTATAAGTTTGGCTTATGTTTCCTATTGTGTTTTAGGTATGAATGTGAGCAATCTTGTCTTGTATTACAGAAACACCATGATGACGATCCTGTATACCCAGGTGCTCCCCTCACAAAAGGACAGAGTCTGCTCTTACTCATGTCATATGTACTGAGGCACAATTTGACAGGAGTAGCTCTTCAGGATCTTCTTACAATGTTTAATGAACATTTCCCTGGCTTGGTGCCAGCAACCTCATATCTTTTCATAAAGCGTATGTAGCAATTTGGCGCTATGTGCCACCCATTTTTATTGTATCAACTGTGAAAGCTACATGGGACCCAGTGAGACAGCTCCAAAAAGATTGTTCTTCTTGTAATGCTGAATTTGACATGGAGAGAAACTTAAGGGTTGGGTCTTACTTTCTTGTACTTAGTCTATCAACCCAAATAGTTGACATTGTGGAAAAATCTGGGATGCATTTAAATGAAAGACAATCAATTCCAGGCATTATTTCAGATATTCAGTGTGGGGCTGAATATGTAAAACTCAAGCAGATCGGACAAATAGGGGCTGATGACGTATCAGTTATGTGGAATTGTGATGGAATTCCAGTTTTCAACAGCAATAATTTTCAGATATGGCCAATTCAGTGTCAAATCATAGAGCTGTCACCAAAAGATCGCCAAGCCAACATATGTATACCATGCTTATGGTTTGGTAAAAGCAAGCCAAATATGATCACATTTTTAACTGCTTTTTTGGCAGAGCTCAAGGAACTGGAACAGACTGGAATTAAATGGATGGACTCTGAAAATGTAGACCATACAAGCAAAGTTCATTTACTCATGTGCTCCTCAGATTCATTTGCCCGCCCCCTCCTAAGAAACACAAAACAGTTTAATGGCAAATATGGGTGTGACTTCTGCCTTCACACGGGTGAAGGCATATGTCTGAGAAACCCACCATTACCAACATCAGTGATCAGTGCGCATCATGTTTGCAGACTGCAGCTTGCTGGCTAAGTCAACGTAATGGGTGTAGAATGGCTGCCATACCCACCCTGTGGTGGCACTAGGGCTTCAAGATGATCACTGGATTCATTCGGAACCAGCAGTTCTGCGTGGGTGTCACTTAACAGTATTAAACATCTCTGTGTTGACGTAAGCAGCCCATAATGAAGACTGGTACTTGGCGCAAGGTCATCGGTGTAGAGAGACGAAGAATTGCTGGCCATTAACCCACCTGTGGAGGTCACAAGGGCACCAAGATCAGTGAAGGACAAAAAATTCTGGAAAGCATCTGAGTGGAGGTCATTTTTGTTGTTTTATGCATTGCCTGTTTTGAATGGCATTCTGAAGAAGAAGTATTGGAATCATCTTTTTTTTATTAGTTTTTGCGATACACACTCTTCTTCAGGATACCATCAAAGTGAGACATGTGGATGTGGCAGAACAAGCGCTGCGGAAATTTGTGCTCAACTTTGAGAAACTGTATGGTGCTGCTAATGCTTCTTTTAATGTGGATTTATTAATGCACTTGGCAGCAGGCGTGCGTAACTGGGGACCACTGTGGGCAACATCCACATTTCCATTTGAATCATTTAATGGGACTTTGCTTAGGTTTTTCAGTGGAACAACACATGTGCCAACACAAATAGTGAATAGATTCCTTCGGTGGAGGGGTCTCTCAAAAAAAGCAGGGACTACAATGGCAAATGCTAATGACAGCATTAAAGACATTATTTGACTAACTTCAAAGTACCTCTAGCTTAAGATAGAAATCAAAGGACTTTCAACATAATGTCAGAGGTTTTGGCTGCCCGAAGAAAGTTAGCACATCTGTGTTGCAGAGGATGGCTATTGAAAGTTTAATAGGAGTGACAGTTCATTCAGGTTTATTTTATGACCGTTTCATTTGTAGCAGTGTGGTTTATCATTCATATAATAACACAACTCTTAAAAAGAGAAATAATTCAGTTGTACAGTTAAATGATGGAACGTTCTGCGAAGTTATGACCCTGGTGGCTTTTACATCTGATGATGGGGCCTCATCTACATCCACCAACTTCTGTATTTTAGTAAAAGAGCTTGACAAGAGTGGAGGAAAGGTGTGTAGAGATGCTCAGTTAAATATATCTTCCACATTTATAAATGAGGTGTCTCACACCCATAATATATTTGCCGTGCATCCCCAATCACTCAAGCGTAAATGTGTTATGGTTAAGTCCAAGGACAAAATGTATGTCATCCAAAGAGAAAAAATATAAAGTGGAAAAAAAAAGAACCCCCCTCTCTATCCCTCTTATAAGCATTAATACTGTCGGCGACTTTTGATCTGTACACTCTCCAACTGGTCTTGTTTGCAGTAGTCCTGCTTTTTCTCCATTAAACAATAGCAATGAAATGTTCTTTTTTGAACACTTGTGACAATGTCAACACTGTGAGTGAACTTAATTTTTTTGCTTATAATTTAGCTAGTATTAACTTGTCTGTTGCAATATGAGTGACGCTATCTATTAAATCATAATGTAGCACTGCACCAACTTTAAACCACTTGCTTTTCAGCAGAACACAAATTTTTTTGTGCACCTGTCCTTTTGAAGTGTGCATTTAATGTTTTGTTTAATGTAATTTTGTGTGTAAGATGTATTGTATTATATATTTTTGCCAAACTGATTAAACATTACAGAACAGCTGCAATAATTGCTATCTGTGTGCTTTACACACCACAAAATTTCATAAATGGGTTTAAGTGCATTTTCATAGTAATACTATTGAACACTTTATAAAAGAATGTCCTGAAGTACTAGCATGAATAACTTCATTTCATAATTAGACTCAAATGTAACTTAAAATACACTCAAACTTAATATTACAGTATTGATATTAAAATGTGTACTTTTAAAATATACTTTCAGTGTATTTTACAATGTCAATTTTGAGCATACAATTTAAAATATATCAAAAATATGTGTGTAAAAAATTTAAAATAAGTACACTTTAGAAAGTAGAAATAACTTTCACTTAAAGTATATTTTAGTATAATATATTTCTATAAAGTGTAATATAGTATAATTGTTTTAAAGTGTGTTAAAAGTTTTAGTGTGAAAGCGTGATGCTAGTATACTTTTTATATATTTACAAAAAGTACAATTTGTGTAAGTACATTTTCAACATACTATCGGAAATATAAATATGGGTGAGGCTATTTGCACCCCTGGTACAATTAGCAGTATGCTATTTGTACCCTGGTGCAATTAGAAGTGTATGCTATTTGCACCCTGGTACAATTAGAATTGCTATTCGCTACCCTGGTGCAATTAGAATTGCTATTCGTACCCTATTTCGTACCCTACTCCCATACCAAAGGCAAGAGTACTAACCACTCACCTAGCAGTTCTTTCAGGAAGTTGAACAACTGTTTACCCCTTGATTTCTTTGAGCCTCGGTTGCTAGGTAACCATACTGCATACAAAAAAATAGGTACTAACTAACAAACTAACGGTTGTATGCTTTCACTGAAGACAGAAAGCGCAACTGTAGTATCCATTTTCCGCTAGAAATTCAATTGTTATAAACTGTAGAGAAAAAACTTCCCTAATATGCCAGTTTCTGCGGTCATGAAAGATGAACGTCCGCCATGATTTCGGTGCACGCGAGCAACGTTTTTTTGTTGTTATGTCACAGGGTGTAAATAGCTCAGCTGTGTGGCCGAGGCTATTCGTACCGGGGGTGCAAATAGACACTCCGTATAAATATACTTGAATTACAATAAAGTAAATTTTTTTTCGCTTGTTAATCTGGCATTTGGGCAGATGTCTACGGTGGCCGGGAAGTGCAATGCAACATTACAAAGAATGAAACACTTTTACATTTTGGAAAACAAAATAACATTTTGGAAAACAAATTTACATTTTGGAAAACAAAATAACATTTTAGAAAACAAATTTACATTTTGGAAAACAAAATAACATTTTAGAAAACAAATTTACATTTTAGAAAACAAATTTACATTTTGGAAAACAAATTTACATTTTGGAAAACAAAATAACATTTTTAGAAAACAAATTTACATTTTGGAAAACAAAATAACATTTTAGAAAACAAATTTACATTTTGGAAGAAACAAAATAACATTTTCGAAAACAAATTTACATTTTCAGAAAACAAATTAACAAGATGCAAAACACTTTTACCAGTCCCGAAACAAATTTACAAATGACAGATTCTTCACGGGAAGGGAATGTACCACATACGGAAGTGATGAGGTTTTGTATACATGTCGCCTTGACTACGGCGGTTATGGATCGAATGCGTCAATAGAGCCGCCATCTTGGAACAGGGGAGGCACTGCCTTATATACTGTCTATGGCCGTCCTTAATGCATCAGCGTCAATGTAGGCAAAGGTCTACGGGAATAAAATCACTATAAATCGTCAAAATCTCATGCGATGTTCTAGTTTTTTAAACAAAAGACAAAGAGACTAATTAATGTGTTAATACAAAGAATATTTATTATAATCAGTTCACAGATATGAGTACAAACGGAAACTTCACCCTTCTGAACTAAGAGGTTCTGCTTCAAAGTGAAGTTTAAACAGACTGAAATGTCCAGGCTCACTCCCCCACTAATGATTCATTTATTTCTGCATGTATTTATTTATTACGAGACTTTATTAGTTGTTTTGTCGTCCACAGTCCGAGTCCGCCAGACTCCCTTTAGGAAACCTGTGATTTAAACTTCAGCAGGCTGTGACAGTCCGCTCCGTTCAGTCCTGGATCTGATTCTCCGGGGCTTCCCTTCCCTCCAGCGGGCCCAGCAATACGGCCTGGGTCTCCAGCGCGTGGTGTCGGTTTTGGCTCCCAGGAATGGGCAGTGAGCTCCAGGTCCTGCAGCTGCAGACGGACTCAGCTGCCCCCTGCTGTAGCGATCCCCGCGGCTTCTCTTCTGTTTGTCAGGTCCCTCATATAAAACTCCAAACCCGACCACAATTAAAGTCACCATAAACTTCATTCACGCCATACACTCACTCCACAACAACACAAATTGACTGGCTCACCAACAACACCTCATCACTTCCGGTATGTGGTACATTCCCCTTCCGTGAAGAATCTGTCATTTGTAAAATTTGTTTCGGGACTGGTAAAAGTGTTTTGCATCTTGTTAATTTGTTTTCTAAAATGTAAATTTGTTTTCGAAAATGTAAATTTGTTTTCTAAAATGTTATTTTGTTTTTCCAAAATGTAAATTTGTTTTCTAAAATGTAAATTTGTTTTCGAAAATGTTATTTTGTTTTCCAAAATGTAAATTTGTTTTCTAAAATGTTATTTTTTTTTTCCAAAATGTAAATTTGTTTTCTAAAATGTTATTTTTTTTTTCAAAATGTAAATTTGTTTTCCAAAATGTATAATTTGTTTTCTAAAATGTAAATTTGTTTTCTAAAATGTTATTTTGTTTTCCAAAATGTAAATTTGTTTTCTAAAATGTTATTTTGTTTTCCAAAATGTAAATTTGTTTTCCAAAATGTAAAAGTGTTTCATTCTTTGTAATGTTGCATTGCACTTCCCGGCCACCGTAGATGTCAGAGGGGCCGGGCCAATCAGAGAGCCACATGATTGTCACAGCCAGGTGAATTATTACCGTGCGTTCATGCCACCTCGGAATAACAGGCACCGCCCCCCTGGTTACATTGTTTTTCCGATTGGCAGCGTTCACATGGTCGGGATGCGTGTTCTTCTTCTTCTGTTATATTGGCGTTTGGCATAACAACCTTTTGCATGACTGCCACCAACGGTTGGCCGTAGCCTAGAGCATCAGGTGGGTGAAAACATGGAGGCCACAATAACAGAAGATTCTCTGCTGTTTTCTTATACGAGCATCCAAACAGCACATCGCCAGGTGTTTGTTTGTGTTATCTGCAGGACAACCAACGGGAAAAGACACGGATAATGTTTTTTTTTATACATAGGCCTATTTATGAATCATTTTAAACTTATGTCTGTGTATGTTTCTTGGCAGAGGCATTTGTCCACAATAAACAGTTTATTATCATTGAAATATGTTCAGTGAACCAAAGTCGCCTCCATCAAACAAATCAGTTGTCAGTGATTTTGAATCGGAGGGGTTTTAACTGCTATTTGTCTGATTTAAAGGTTTATTCTGTACAGAACACATGTTGTGTGGCTGATAGTTATGTTTAGAAGTCAGAGAGACAAAATCTGTTGAGATTACGGATTATCTACAGTGTGTTGTTAATTAAAATCAGCAACAGATCGCATGTAGAGAATTCTAACAGCTACTCTGTCATAATAAAACCAACTGGAGACTGTGTAGGAGCTGATATATGGGTCTGATAACATTTTATTAAATCGGAATCGGACCACCAGTGTTTCTGTCACTTCCTGTTCAGCCTGAAGGCTGATGGAATCAGCTGGAAAACTGTCCGACTTGAGAGCGGACTTTTGTCCCCGCCCCCGGCTGCTGCTGCTGCCTGCTCTCGTCTACTTTACAGGCGAGGCGCAGTTCATCTCGAACGAGCCTATTATGTTCGCTCTCTGTATGGACGCTACGAGACACCGTACTTTAGGAAGTGCACATGCGCAGTAGCATTCTAGTTCTGTGTGCACAGCTCCCTGCCAAGTTGTATATGGTTAATGTCACCTGTTACTTTAGACTGAATAAGTTCCACATTGTTTTCTGGAAGTTTATCGATAAACACAACCGCTTGGATTCATAAAGTAATATATTTCAACATGGTGTCAGAAGAGGGATGAATTCATCGCCTCCAAGTTCCACGTGACTTTTTGTTTTTGTCTCGAGCGGACACACAACTCAGAGAAATAATGGCGGAGAAGTGTCGCCCGATGAGGAAGTCTTTAAATCTTTCGCATCCCCACGTTAGTCCAAGCTCCTCCTTCTCCACCTGTGCATACCTCTGTCTCAGTTAAGGAGCGTGAGGCGTATGCTACAGGTCTCCACTGCTCACCTTCTTTTTGAAATCGAACCGCTCCAAGTCCGCAGGATGAGGCATCTGCAGACAGTTTAAGTTCTTTGTTTGGATCGTAGAGTGTGAGAACAGGCGTTGACGTCAGTTCACTTTTCAGCTGATCAAATGCTTTTTGTTGTGCATCGCCCCAAACCCCCTGGTTTTTCTTTGAAAGCAGATCTCTTAGGGGCTTATCTTTTTCAGCCAGTCCTGGAATAAATTTGCCTAACTGGTTGACCATCCCAAGAAAGCTACGCACTTTGTTTTCTTCCATTTCTTCTTCACCTTTGCACAATGTTTCTCTGCACATACCCAATACATTGAGAGGAGTGCCACCTGGTCCAAACAATGGTCTATCTGGTTTGCATAACTCTGTCTCATTTTGGTTTATACAGTAGTACATCTGGGCTGGGATAACTGAAACATCAGCTCCAGTTCTATCTTAAATCTGACTTTGTGGTTTCTGATTGTAAGATCTACATACCAAGGATCTGAACCTGCGTCTACAGAACCAAGGAACATGGGTGTGTCATTATATTTCTCTGTTTCTATCACATGCACAGATTTAACAGATTTACACACCTTACTGTAATGCCCTCTTTTACCACAAGTATGACAGGTCACATCTTTTGCTGGACATTGTCCTTTAGCATGTGCAGGGGTTTTACCACATCTGTAGCAGGATCTATCATTTGGTGTTTTAGACTTTGTTGTGTATTTTGGTTGAGTTGGGGACTTGTATTTTGGATGCTGTTGTTTCCTATATTTCACTGACACAGCTTCTATTTCCATGTTGCTTTCTCCTCTGATGTCTCTTTGTTGCCTTTTTATGACTTCTGACTGCCGGGCTTGATTTACCGCCTTCTCCAGCGTCAAATCCTTGTCCATCTGTAATCTCTCAGCTAAGCTAGTGTCTCTGAGTCCCACGACGAGGCGATCTCTTATTAACTCCTCGTGTAGTGCACCCTAGTTGCAGTTTTCCGCCAAAGCATAATGCGCGGTGACAAACGAGTCAACAGTCTCATTAGCTAGCTGCACTCTTTGATTAACTCGGGCTCTTTCGTAGACAATGTTTTTCCTGGGCACAAAATATATGTCCAAAGTGTCTGTTACCGCTTGATACTGTTGTCTCTGCACGTCCGATAAAGCTTGACCTGAAGAATGTCGTCCGCTTCATCCCTCATACAATAGATGAGCGTGTTTACCTGGTTAGCCTCTGAGCTAAGGTGCAGATTGCTGGCTAATCAGAATCTTTCAAACCTCCGTATCCACTTTTCCCATTGCTCAGGCTTAGAAAAATCAAATGCTTCTGGAGGCTGAATGGTGAATGTGGCGTTCGGGGGTGGATTAGCGTTAGCATTGTTGCCGCTGTTTACTTGTAGCTGGGGTGGTAGCATGCGAGGCGGTAGCATGCGAGGCGGTAGCATGCGAGGCGGTAGCATGCGAGGCGGTAGCATGCGAGGCGGTAGCATGCGAGGCTGCGCATGCGGTGCGCTAGCTCCCGCTTCTTCTGTATCCGGCATCTTTTCCTCCGGATAAAGTCTTCTTTTCACTCCCAGGACAGCTTACTTTCTCTCCCGGCGATTAAGCTCTTACTGCTATCCCACTTCTGACACCATGTCGTGTTATTGGGCATAGATTCAAGCGACACGTTGTAGAGCAACTGAACAGCATTTATTTGCGTCCTTCCAACTCACAGCCTTTCACATTCAGGTTAGCACACAGTAGTACCCGTACTTCCTGTTAGGCCCTTCACAATAAAACAGATTACACCACAGCATTTGCATATCATATGAACTCTTCCGTTGTGTCTTAACATCCGGGAAAAAATAAACTAAAACATGACTCCTCCCACTGTGTGATTATTTACTCGTATGTAGATTTCAAGTTAGAAAAAGTTCTTTCTTCTCCTTGAAACTAGCCTATATATGCCGTTGTGGTCACTTTGAACATTTACAAATGAAAATGGACTAAATAGAATCCACACATACAGCAGACTACAACACTTTCAGATATAAATCAGACATTAAAGGCATAAAAGCTACGTGATGGACTGAAAAAATAGCCTATAAAGCAATGAAAACAATCTGCAAAGCCTTTCATATTTTTTTCTTTATTTAGTTTTGCATATATATATATATGACAGAAATATTAAGACGTCATGTTCATTAGCCTACTTTAAACACGTGTTTAGTCGGCCCTACGTGTGGAGCATCTTCTGTCTGCAGGTGAGCTGGGACAGCGGTTACCTAGGAGACGCCTGCATGATGACGTTCTGCTGCCACCTACCGGTGTAATCAGATTACTGTTTGTTACCACTTCACACTGACAGGGGTCAGTTTCACTGAAAAACACTTCTATTAGACACAACATCTCTATTTAATCATCTTTAACCTATCACCTCTGAGATATTAATGTACAGTTGTATTTGTTTGATCCATGTTGACTTATATAACAGGTAGAAGCACTCATTTGTTCCTCTCTCAGTCACGCTCATTAATGAGCAGCGATGAACGTATGACTGTGAATTGATTAATGTATATCTGTGACTGAATGTATGTATGGATATGAATGGAGGAATTAATGTATATCTGTGACTGAATGTATGTACGGATATGAATGGAGGAATGAATGCATGGATATTTATGAATGGACACATTAATGTGTATTTATGACTGAATGCATGGATGCTTATGGAAGTAGGAACGAGTGTTTGTAAGGCATGTATGGGTGAACAGAAGAATGTAGGAAGGATGGCTTTTTAGCACAAGTATAGAAAATGGTCATTTGCTCTTTCCAAATGTTTAGTGTACACTTGTCTTTTAATTGTTTTGACCCTGTGCTTGTTGTGTGTCTCTGTTGTAACTCTTCCCCCTGTGTCCACAACATAATTCTCCTTGGGGAGACTAATAAAGATACTTTGACTTTGACTGAAAAGTTGAAAGATTTGGCAGCAGCTTTCAAAGGTTATAGTTTGGTTAACGACCATCATCGTCCTGTGTGAAGTTCTGCAAGATTGTGTAGAAAACAGGAATTTCTTGTATAGTTACCACCAAGTAAAACAAACCTAGAGAGGATTTCTTAGTTCACATAACGTTTGTATTTTTTTCCAAACTTTTTTTATTGACTTTTTCAATTTGAACAAAAAGTGACAGAGCAGAATAATCAAGGTGAACACAGCAAAATGGAACTAATACGTCACATAAAGTAGATTTAATAGTATCGCGGAGGCTACAAATGACGATCATATTCAGGTTATACATCAAATTAACAGCCTTCATTATAAGACATTTATGATTCATACAGCGAAGCAAATTTCACACAGCGAGTATAATGTTCATTTATTCAGTTACATTCAGTTCAAATGAACAATAATTCAACCCAACAGGAATATAACACCGTAGTAAAGTTAAGAAAGACAACATTTAATCAAAATCTATTTGAATTAATCATGTGATGACATCTGAACGTGTCCAGAGTGGATGTTATTTAAATGACCAGTGTTATTATAATGATTCAGCTTGTTTCATATATCTAGTAGACTACTGCTGACAGGTTTTAGGGCAAAAACAGCCTTTGTCTTCCATAACGTGTAAAAAAAAAAAAAAAAAGAGTCTTTAAAGGATACAGCTCAAAATATAGGCTACAATCTTTTTCTTTGCGATAACCGTGACAAACCAAAAACAACCATTTGATTGTACATGTTCTGAATAAGATGTTGCTGCTTCTGGACCAGCAGACCAACAGAAGGAAACAGGTTTTCCTGATGTGTGATCAAATATATATATATATATACACACACATATATATATATATATATACACATATATATATATATATACACATATATATATATACATATATATATATATATATATATATACACATATATATATATATATATTATATATATATATATATATATATATATATACGCTGCTGTTCATTGAAAAGATACATCAACACAGTTGCTATTTTGGGAGGGACAAGCCTCGCCTCCTAATGCATGTACCAGTATGTCTTTGAGGCAGGAGGTCTATCCACAATTAAAATCAAAATTTCTCGCTGAATTTCCAAACGATTTTTCAAGCAGTGTTTATAATACAGGATACTTGGTTTGATTAAAAATGCAGGTTTTCAAACCAAAATAACTTCCTGTGTAGAGAACGTTGTATAGACACGGTTTTAAGCCTTAATATAAAATAAATGGGTGGGTTATAAAAACAAAATCACCCCCGTACAGTTGTCATGAAGGGTGAAATTAGCTGCAGCTTTATTAACACACACATGACAAACACCATTGTCAGCATTTTACTAATTACTTAAATAAATAAAAATGGGCGACCTTATCTGACACAATCTAGCTTTAGCTGTATTCAGTAACAGGACAGTCACTTACAGTATGTTAGCTTAAATGAAAGGATAAACCTCAACACTTGGTAACATTAGCCTAAAATATCGTAACACCTTTTTCATCTTTAAAATGTTATTCCATGGTGCTTAGTTTTGTCCGTCCCAAGATGGCGGCGGCAGAGACGCATCTCACCAGCCTGTGGCAGTATCTACGTAGGCTATAGTATAGGCTATACCAGTGGTTCTCAAACTTTTTTCAATAATGTAGGCTACCTCTTTTTGAATAGTTTCTTTAAGCCAAGTACCCCCTGACCAGTGCTAATCATTTTCGGTAGAAAAAAAAAAGTCTCTATAAAGAGGAACAGTAGCTACAGCCATGTAACTGAAAAAAAAGTCTCTATAAAGAGGAACAGTAGCTACAGCCATGTAACTGAAGAAAAAGTCTCTATAAAGAGGAACAGTAGCTACAGCCATGTAACTGAAAAAAAAGTCTCTATAAAGAGGAACAGTAGCTACAGCCATGTAACTGAAAAAAAAGTCTCTATAAAGAGGAACAGTAGCTACAGCCATGTAACTGAAAAAAAGTCTCTATAAAGAGGAACAGTAGCTACAGCCATGTAACTGAAAAAAAAGTCTCTATAAAGAGGAACAGTAGCTACAGCCATGTAACTGAAAAAAAAGTCTCTATAAAGAGGAACAGTAGCTACAGCCATGTAACTGAAAAAAAAGTCTCTATAAAGAGGAACAGTAGCTACAGCCATGTAACTGAAGAAAAAGTCTCTATAAAGAGGAACAGTAGCTACAGCCATGTAACTGAAAAAAAACTAAAACATTTAACTGTTAATGAGAAAAGGAGACAAAAAACTGTAAAAAAAAACTTGGAAAAAGATGGTAGAAAGAAGGAAGGAAGGAAGGCAAGAATAGGTCAAAATAGTATCAAAAACTTCAAAAAGAGTAACAGAAGAAGAAAAAAGCGAGAAACTTGTAAAAAGTAGAAGGACAGTAGAAGGAAGGAAGGCAATTAGGTCCAAAGAAGGCGACACAAATGTCACATTTTTGGTAGAAAAAAACAATTCTACATAAAGAGGAACAATGTTCTGGACAACAGCCTCGTAACTATTAAACATTTAGTTAAATATCTCACGTACCCCCTGCAGTCCTCCAAAGTACCCCTAGGGGGACACGGACCCCCATTTGAGAAACACGGGTCTATCTATGCATTAATAGATCTCAACCACAGACTGTGGACGTTTGAGACGGACAGACAGACAGACAGAAGGACGGACGGACAGAATTGAGGAAATAAAGAGGGGAGGACAGACAGGAGCAACCTAAGAAATAAGGAAAAGTGGCTGAGGCAAGGAAGAGAGAGGAAAGGAAGGAGGAAATGAAAGGTGAATAACTGGAAAAGTGTATAAAAGAAATAAAAGGAGAAAAGTAACAAAGACACGAAATGAGAAATGAGGAAAGAACGTAGCCTAAGATGGCTGAAACTAGAGCCTAAACCCCTTAAGAAACACATTATAGTAAAAGTAAATGAAGTACCCTAAAATAAAAAAGAACAAAAATTAAATACAAGGAGCTACAGGGCTATTTAGTAGCCGATTTCTCAAATTTATCCACCGTTATGGCAGTGTAGAATAAAACTTTCAGAAAACTAGTGATCAATAGCCTACATAGGCTAGCCTAATATTCTTTCTTTAGTTCTTAAAGACATATAGCATGAACCTGGCTTTAAGGTGAGGTGTATTGTCATCCTATTTTATCTGATCATTCTATATAACATGTAGGCCTATTTAAGCTTTATCTGAACATTTATGATTCGACAGGAGACCTCAGAAGAACTTTACTCTACTTTCAGAAGACACCTCTCTGGAAACATCTGTGATGCGTTATCAATCGGCCCTCAAAGAGAGAGCCAGTTAGGATGATAGCCATTGGTTAAAGTATTGTTTCCTCCCCCATCTATGTTACACACATTATAGAATATATACCATGTTAAAACAAAGAAAGTCAGAGGACCACTGGAGAATCGGGGAAAACAGGTCCTCAGGGCTCTTCAGAGCTTGTCAATTGATGCTGATTTCTTTGATGTAAATAAACCTTTATAATCAAGAAACAGTGTCGGCGGATTCCTCACCACACAACATTACAGCATCGCTACCAAATACACTACAAAGGGGAGAAGGAAGAAATGAAAGCAGAAAGAAACGTGGAAGAGAGAATAGTAAAGAAAGAAGGGAATCAAAACATAATCATATCCAATATAGGCTACCAATGTGTCGGGCTCTGGGATTTATAATAGGTTATAAATCATGACTATTCTCATTATTGAGCTACTCACCACATCATTCAGCTGTTTTCCTCCACTCAGTAGTTCTAAGAAGCCTGTTAGTTAGTGTTTCTCTTGATGCTGCTCCGAAGACAAAAGTCCGAGGTGTGGCATTTGCATATGATTTGAAATTTTCACTTCTGTTTTAACGCAGCTTGACTTTCATTGAAGTAAAAAAATAAATAATAATAAATAAAAAAAAAAGGAAAACCTAAAACATGACTCATCACATGGTGTGATTATTTGCTCGTACGTAGATTTTAAGTCGTTTCTTCTTCTTGAAACTATATATGCATTATTATGCTATATTTGGTTTATATTGACACTCTGAACATTCATGTTGTCATTATTTTTAAAGGCTGCCTGTTTTACATCTGGCCGGGTGACTATATACTGATGAAAATTAGCACTTTTGAGCTAATTTGGGCACATTTACATTGTTTTAATGTTGATTGATGTTCACTGTCCCCTTTCAAATAAAGAAATCAAATGCAAATGGACGAAAAACAATCCACACATAGTCTCAACACTTTGAAATATAAATCAGACACTATATTCAAACGCAATGGACTTAAAATTACGAAAGCAATGAAAACATTTGCAATTTGTAAATCTGCCTTAAACCTCCTGTTGTCCTCGGGGTCAAATTTGACCCATTTTCAAAAGTTTCCATATCAGAAATTTGGGTTTCTTTCAACCAAAAACATAACGTGGAAAGAACGTTGAAAAAAGTGACAAAAATTTTGAAAATAATGTACCCCTAATGAATTCTTTTCTGTAGATGATTCTGGTGAATTATGTGCGCTCTCTGTATGGACGCTACGAGACACCGTACTTCAGGAAGTGCACATGCGCAGTAGGATTCTAGTTCTTTTATATTCTAGCACCTTTTATATATGTCAATGGTGTGCACACAGCTCCCCGCCAAGTTGTATATGGTTAATGTCGCCTGTTACTTTAGATTGAATAAGTTCCACATTGGTTTTCTGGAAGTTTATCAATAACCGCTTGGATTCATAAAGTAGGCCTCAGGACTCCTCATATATTTCAACATGGTGTCAGAAGAGGGATGAATTCATCGCCTCCAAGTTCCACGTGACTTTTTGTTTTCGTCTCGAGCGGACACACAACTCAGTAGAAATAATGGCGGATGGATTCCGCAGACCAGACCCCGTCGTTTTTGACGGGAACGTGGCCGAGAATTGGCGGATTTTTGAACAGGATTATGATATCTTCATAGCAGCGGCGCACTCGGACAAGCCTGCCAAAACAAAAGCGTACATCCTGCTTAATCTCGCGGGACCGGAGGCCATCGAACGGGAGCGCTCGTTTGTTTACGCGGCGGAGGTGAGGGCGCCCGGTGGAGACGGAGCCGTCGTGGTTCCAGCTGAATCCAGAGAAAACCCGGAGTGTTTGAAACGGAAATTTCGTGAAGTGTGTAACCCTCAACAACACAACAACAAAACCATGGAGAGACACAAGTTCCATTCACGAAATCAAAAGCAAGGTGAGACTATTGAGTCCTACGTCAGTGACTTGAGGATCAAAGCTGAAAGTTGTCACTTTGGAGACCTGACGGAGGAACTGATTTGTGACAGAATAGTGTGTGGCATCAGGAATGACAACATAAGAAAGGCGTTGCTACGTGACAGTGAATTAACCCTAACGAAAGCCATTGCTATCTGCCGCATGTATGAAATGACTGAGGAGAATAATAAGGCTCGAGCCCAGCCCCAGACGGCCGAGGCGGGTACGGCTGCAGCCCGCAGCGTCCCATGTCACGCAGTCCCGTCTCATGCCGAGGCGTGTCCAACGGTAAGTTCAGAGGGTCAAAAATTAGAGGTGTCTAAATTAATCAAATAACCGATGCATTGAATCGTGGACGATGCTGCATCGATAATCAGCCGGCTCATAATCGATTATTTCTGTTTACAATTTAATGTAGGCCTAACAACATTTCTGTTTACATATTCTGGTGTGTTTTGCACATTCAGGAGGTGCCATGTGCTCAGTGCTGTATAGTTTTATGTGTCCAAGTTATTTAGTATTAGAGCACTGCAGAATGTTTGTTTTTTGAAGCTTGAAAAACTATGAATTAAATCTTCTACATGGCTTTAATAGAAACATGGATCGTGATGCATCGAGATATCGGATTGAATCGCAGACATGATAATCGTAATCGAATCTGGAGATCAGTGAAGATTCACACCTCTATCAAAAATACGAAAAACGCGAATTATTTCCCAGATGGAGTCACCGGAGTCACGGGTAAAGTTCGTGACCACGTTTGTTGCAATCAATTGAAAAAACGTTTAAACTGTTAAAGGAATCACTTTTTTTTTTTTCTCTCTTTTTCATCAAACTCTTTTGCAAGTTCCCACAATTTCAGTGACTCAAATTTCCATAAATATCCCGCATATTCCATTGCATTTTTTTAAGAAAACGTGCTGCATAATCGAGGATTTTTGCCCGCAACAATCACAAAAAAACTCACACATTTTTCTGGAAGGACTGTAAAGTAACCATAGATCTAGTTTGCTGATGTCTGGATGTTACTGTCGTGTCCCTGATGTTAACGTACTATTGGATGAAACCTGCATCAGCGTTGGTGGACATCTGTTGGCGAATATTAGCTAACGTTACCTAGAGCAATTCATGGTTGCAGACTTTGATGGTTTCTTTCTGTGATTTTTCCTTAAGGTACACATCAGTGTCTTTAAAAAAAATAACACACCCCCGGTGACACGATGCACGGTGTGCTGTACCGACCATCATTGCCCCCTTTGCCCCACTTCCATATACAAGCCCCGGTGTAGGGCAAAGGTTTTGCAGCACATGGAGGTGCATGTAAAGAATGCCATTCAACATGAAGGTTAGTTCCCTCCATCAGCTTTGTGCTATGCCATTATAGGGCTGGGCGATATGGACCAAAAGTCATATCCCGATATATTTTGGCTGAATGTCGATATACGATATATATCCCGATATTTTTTCCGCAAAGTGAGAGCAAATGTTCAGTCAAAGTCAAAGCCAAATATGACGTGTCACATGTGGTTTCATAGAAACCGGCTATTTCAGTGAACAGTTGCAAAATCAAATGAATAAATAATAAACAGGTTTCTTCACCTGGTTCAATGCTCAGCTGTTCAAATAACAATAACATGTAAACATAAATACTGTATAACAACAGGAGTACCTTTTTTGAAATCAAAGCTCCATAAGGTTTGTTTTAGTTTTTTCCAACGTTTTAAATTGTTACATTTTTCTTCTACACATTTTCAGCGCTTATTTCTACGTCCCATATTTTCTAATATAGGGCTGGGCGATATAGAGAAAATCAGATATCATGATATTCTTGACCAAATACCTCGATATGGATATTGCGGCGATATATTCTAGAGTTGACAGTTGGTGCTCTAGCAAAATATCTTCACACTTAGATTTTAGATAAATAATCATTAATAATAGAACAGTTACAACAGTCTGGTAAGATCAGATCACTTCACTGTAATGCAGCCTTTAAAACCAGGAAAAGACACTTATGTCATATCACGATATTACGATATCCAAAATCTAAGACGATATCGTTATAAGATCGATATATCGCCCAGCCCTATGCCATTATCATTTCTTTGTTTGTAACTACTGCTACTTAGTAAGCTTACTAATAGTAACTTTACATGCCAGTTGCTTTGTCTTATAAGGTAAGCACGTAATGCTTGTGTCCCTTCATAGATTTCTTCATAACAAAATGCCACCAGGCCTGCAGGAGTGGAAGCAGTGGTCACTTCCACTGCCCTTTCTGCCTCAAGACCACAATAAAGAGGCAGGCCATACTGAGGCATTTGCAGATCTGTAGGCCACCTCTCCATGACGCCCAGCTGGACGCTGATGCAGACTGCAGAGAGATGGGCGTCAATTCCCAGACAGAGGAGTGCAAAGGTCTGAAATCGCATTTTCTGTGGAGCTGCATTGGCTGTGTTCACTTAATGCTGTTAGTTGATTGTCAGTTTGATTGTGATCAATTCTCTGCAGCAGGATCTGTGAGCCTACCTCATATCAGCTCTGACAAACTGCCTGAACCGGTGAGTATATGTCTGTCTGTTTGTAAAGAAAACTATCTGTGTGTGAATGTTTTGTGTGTTTTTCAAACTTGTGTGTGTGTGTGTGTTTTGTGTATGTGTTAGGTACATGATGGTGAAATACAAGGACAAAGAGACCCAGCAGAGAGACCCCAAGACCCAAGGATAAGGAGGAGGCAAAGAGGCCCAGGACAATCCCTCCTCAACAGTCGGTTAGTGTGAATGAAGTAAACTTGAAGCCTTGTATACATACATACCTACAGGTCAAAATACTTCAAACTGTCTACAGAATGAATTCTCAAAATAAGTGTTAAATGTGTTCATTCAGGAACCTGTTGACCTGACTATGGAGGGGATTCACACACACCCGGTCCGAGACCCGGTGCTAATACGGCACCGGTGCCTTAACGACCGTTATCTACCGGACCGAATAGCAACGCAGATTCCGGTGCCTTATTTCGGTGCCACTTAAATGCCTGCGCTTCTCTCTGATGCTCCGAAAACGGACGTTAGAGGGACCTGAAACATCGCCGCACGGGACGCTAGTTAACACTACACTCAACAGCAGGTAACGTTAGCCCACCGTTAGCTAGCAGCTGGATTAAACACGGTTAAAATGCTGAAAGCTAAAAAAAAGTGTAAAAGTGTGTCTGTATGCCGCTGTTGTCTTAAAACAACACAGATGTTGCGTTCACTTGAAATTCGCCTCGCCAGCCTTGTGCTGCATTCAAAGTTATTGTAAAATACCCAACCAGTGGTTGTTTTTGTCGTTTAACACGAATTTACTGGTGAAATAAGTTATTGTTATTACATTTTTTAATAAATCATTTAATTTTGACCCTGTGGCCTTAGCAATAAACAAGCAGACTGTCAGTTTGGGCTCCTTATTTTATTCACCTTTTTCAGCCCTTCTGAGTTTGCAGGTATGACTGTATAATGTGCTTTGAAACTGGATGGCTGTTTGAGTTGTCACTTTTGGACAAAAAGAAAGACTGACAACTGTCTGAAACAAAAAACTAATGTAAATACTGTATCATGGCAAATGCAAGAATGCTTTTGTTCTATACCGACAGGTGAGGTTGGACGAGGAAGGCGGAGTGAGCTGCGATAGCTGGGACAAGTTCTGGGGACCCCCCCACCCTGGATTCTGATACGGCAGGATTTCCTGAGGAGGGATAACAAGGATCTGCACACACAAGAATACAAATAATAAACATGTTACACTCTTCCCAAGACTGCTTTTTATTTTTATCTTCTATATCGTTTTCACACTTCACTGGGACAGACATTGCTGCAAATACAATTGCTCATCAGCGAGGCGAGAGGGCATGAGACGGGAGGCTCCAGGTTGCAGCCAGAATGAATTTTTTAGTTTGACTATAATCTGCATTTATTTTATAGACGGACATATACTTTTATGGGTTGCCAGGTTGAGGGTTACAGGTTGCCAGGTTGAGGGTTACAGGTTGCCAGGTTGAGGGTTACAGGTTGCCAGGTTGAGGGTTATAGGTTGCCAGGTTGAGGGTTACAGGTTGCCAGGTTGAGGGTTACAGGTTGCCAGGTTGAGGGTTACAGGTTGCCAGGTTGAAGGTTATAGGTTGCCAGGTTGAGGGTTATAGGTTGCCAGGTTGAGGGTTACAGGTTGCCAGGTTCAGGGTTATAGGTTGCCAGGTTGAAGGTTATAGGTTGCCAGGTTGAGGTGACTAACAGGTTGAAAATTGTATATGGTGGATTGTGTGAATAAGATGCATTTCATACAAGATCTGGCAACTGGTCACCATTAGACAAACATATTGGTCTGATTATTTATAAAGGAGTTTGGGCCGTGCTGCAAATTACGGGAGTTTCCCGGGAGAAATAAAAAACCGGGAGAGGTCCGGGTCGAGATAGGGCTAAAACACGGGAGAAACCGGGAACAACGGGAGTGTTGGCAGGTACCGTATGTATATGCTATATTTAGTTTATAGTGACACTGAACATTGACAAATAAAAATGGACTAAAAAGAATTCACACATAGCCTCAACACTTTTTGTAAATTCGTAAATCTGCCTTAACCTCCCGATGTCCTCGGGTCAAATTTGACCCATTTTCAAAAGGTTTCTATATCAAAAATTTGGGTTTCTTTCAACCAAATCGTCCATAACGTGGAAAGAAAGTTGGAAAAAGTGACAAAAATGTTGATAAAAGGTGAAAAAAAGGTTGAAAAAAGTGACAAAAAATGTTGATAAAAGGTGAAAAAATGTTGAAAAAAGTGACAAAAATGTTGAGAAAAGGTGAAAAAAAAGTGACAAAAAATGTTCATAAAAGGTGAAAACATGTTGAAAAAAGGTGAAAAAACATTAGAAAAAGTGACAAAAACGGTTTTTTTTGTTAACATGACAAAACCGTCACCCAAAAAAAGTTTTTATGTGAAATTTTGACCCAGAAAAGTTGCATGGTTGACGGGAAGACAACGTCTTAATTTCGTGTTACTCGGTAGGCTGTGTATAGATAGATAGAACCCGTGTATAGGCATATCGTTTTAGTCTTGTGTTTTTACAGTCAACACATGTAAAGCCTACTTCTGTTTATGTGAAAAATATGTCACAATAATGATACAACACAGATTTATATATAAAAGACACAACACACTAAATGGAAATAAAGGTGATGTGCCTTTGAGCATCTTCTGTCTGCAGGTGAGCTGGGACAGCGGTTACCTAGGAGACGCCTGCATGATGACGTTCTGCTGCCACCTACCGGTGTAATCAGATTACTGTTTGTTACCACTTCACACTGACAGGGGTCAGTTTCACTGAAAAACACTTCTATTAGACACAACATCTCTATTTAATCATCTTTAACCTGTCACCTCGGAGATATTAATATACAGTTGTATGTGTTTGATGTTCATGTTGAAACCGGGCTCTCAAGTTTTGAAGACAGGCAAGAGTGACACCTCCCAAAAAAAGATCATAGATTGTTGGCGGGTTGGACAAGTCGCAGGAATAGGGGTGTTTCATTAATATTTTTATTATTAGTGTTTTTGTTGTTATTATTGATAATTGCTCAGATTTACACAAGAAAAGATTTGACACATGGCACTGACAATTCAACCAAATACAAAGTATTTATTCAATTTCTGCATGGTTACTTATGATAATGGGGGTGTCTGGGGGTCCTCCCCCACAAAATTTTGAGCATTAAACTCTTCATTTCCTGCCTTCTGGTGAATTTGTATGCACCTATTTATACCTTTTTCTGAATCAATTTATGCTGGAAATCTTTATGTAGGCCCTAAAGGTAAACATAGATTAAAATCCAAATATAAAAACATAATGGAATATATGGCAGTTAGGCTCAGGCATTCTGTATTGCTTTCATTTATTCTCCTGTAGATCGACTTTTCTAATTATATCTGAGTCAGCACACATGTAGCCTAGCATCATTTACTCTTCTCTTTTGCATCTTTTGTTGAGGAAGTAACCTCCTTAAATGTGCATATGACAATTATTTACGTCAATAATACATTAATTCATTTTAATGAATTAATAAACCCCTGGACTGTAATATGATTTGTTAGAGCAAGATTTCTGCTCATGTTCAAAACTTTGTGCACATTCAAAATATCTATTTTATCTGAGTTTTGGAGGAGTCGTGATACTTTGAGAAAAATAAAGTTATAATAGTCAATATATTTCAGAAAATAATCTACCTGCACCATAGTCTGCTGTGCATTACGTGATTGCTCTGCTGATACGGTAGATCTCAGACCTTCTGACAGAGTCAGAGCCCAGTTTGGGTCTCTGGTCTCTGAATGAGCGAATGTTTAGGGAAGTGTCTGTATGCTTTGCTTTTTTTTCATTGGTTGCTGCATTAAATCTTACCCAGATAAAATAGTGCTATTTTCTGATTGGCTATTGTGTAGCCCCTTTCTTTTTTTTTGTTTGGCTGATAAGTGGCAGGCTCGACTTAGACATTAAAAATGTAAGCTACAAGCCGTGGCTTGGTCACGGTCTATGGGCTTGGTAGCGTTGCATTTCCCCTGACTCGTTTCCTGGTTCTATTTCTCCATAAACAACATGAAATCAAGGAGAGGGTTAACTTGTCCTGCTACACATTTCCCACCATGGTCAGAAAGAACAGGAGGAGACACTTTGTTTCTCTCACTAGGACTCTAGAGTCGCTACTTGCTCCAAAGATAATCGCCGTCACTCTCTCACTTCTCCCTCCACCACACACTCCCCCCACACACACATGTGGCTCGACGCACACACCAGCGCACAAGCATAACCATCAGGCCACTTATGTAGACTACTGCAAGAGCTCTGCGTGGAGCCTCCGCACAACTGTAAAACGGCCAGACGCGTTTGATTCCTGCCGGTTCCATAGTGAGAGCGGCGCAGCCGGAGAAATGTTGGCCGCTGCGGCATATTGAATTTATTATAAATAATTTTTACGCGTGAGAAATACAATGTGTGGCGGGAGTGCGTGACAAAAGACCGAAATGAGTGACTGTCACGCTCAATGCGTGACACTTGAGAGCCCTGTTGAAAGTTAACCCTTGTTTTGTCCTCGGGTCAATTTTGACTCATTTTCAATGTTTATTATATCAGAAATATGGGTTTCTTTCAACCAAAATTGTCCAAAAATAATAGTTTAAATGGTTTTAAAACCGTATCCTGACTAACCGTTGACATGTACCAGTCTGTGATCCACTCATCATCCTCTGATCTTAATTATTAGTCGAAATAATTCATAATTTAAGTTAATATTAAGTATAATGTCACATAAATTAGGTTTATTGACCATGAATTAAAAGAAATGTTGACAAAAGTGACAAAAACTTTTAAAAAAGCGACAAAAACATCGATGGGAAGACAACACAAGAGTTGACAAAACAAACAGTTTGGCGGCAGCTTTCAAAAGTTATAGTTTGGTTAACGGCCATCATCGTCCTGTGTGAAGTTCTGCAAAATTGTGTAGAAAACATGAATTTCTTGTATAGTTACCACCAAATCAAAACATACTTAGAGAGGATTTCTTAATTCACATAATGTTTATTTAATAGTATCGTGTAGGCTACAAATGGAGATCATATTCAGGTTACACATCAAGCTAACTATTACATTAACAACCATTTATTGTTCTTACAGTAAAGCAAACTTCATACAGTATTATGTTCTTATACAAAGTAGAGCTACTCTATTTCTGGACATTAAAAAGCCACGTAGCAATCAGGAGGTCTTCACTGTGAGTTTCCTCACTTCCATTTTGACTTTTTGAAAGAATTTTCCACAATTTCCTCAAATCGTTCCCCCAAATCTTGTGCATATTATCAAATGAATAAGTATAGGCTACAAATTACATGGAACGCATTACCTATGTTGTTTTTTCTTTCTGGATTAAGAACCAGTGCTGTTAAAAACACTATGGCTCTTGCAGGTTTTCCAGAAACTCTTCTATTTCTCTACGCATGTAGCTTTTGTATTTCATCCTTTCCAGAGCTTTGATGCTGTTCCCACGAAAGAAGGACTGATGCGGTATCGCTGCTGCCTTCATGTGATATCGTATTGACGTGTTGCGAGCCTGACGGTTGAAGTTTAAATATTTTGCGTAGTTGTTGTAGAGCATCTGTTTGTCTCCAGGTTCCAGATCCATTTCTAGCAGTTCCTGGTATATCTGCTCAGCTTCATCCTGGCTGTAATTTGACTTTGCGTATATATTTGCGAGGTCTATTTTTTTCTCAAGGAAAGAATGAGGGTAAAGAGCAATCACCTCTTTATGGAGACTGATTGCTCTGTTTATCACGCTTGGATTTGGGCGAGTGTAACTGAAACAAACAATCTTCCATTTGTAGCAGAGTGTAGCGTATCTCTTCAGATAACGCTCATCTGGATGGGTTCTCAGAGCCTCCTCTATCAGGTCAATGGTCTCATCAATAGAAACATAGTTTCTGTAAACCCTTAGTAAAGGATTAATACCACTGTAGCTGCCGACAGGATTTCTCAACACCTTTCTGGCTAACTCGCGTGCTTCATCTTCGATTCTCTCTCCCTTCTTTGCACATTGCTCAAGGTAGAAAACAGCGAGGTACAAGTTCTCTGGATCCTGTTCCTTGGCGATTCTCATTTTCTCCAGAAGGTCAGCCTCCAGCCCTGTGTCGCTGTACTTAAAAGCATCCACTAACCCTAAGACGTAGCTGGTGTTCCACTCCACCATGTCTGGCTGCATCCTGATGGCTCTCTGGAAGTAATCGGTAGCCAGCTTTTTGTTAATGTTCAACTCCGCCAAGGCCCAGCCTTTCTCAGCGTAGATCTCTGGATGGAGCTCATCCTGGGATGGAGATGGGTATTTATTCATCAGGGCGTTGACCTTAGACAGGTAAGCCTGACTCTCTGCTTGGTCTCCCAGGTGGTGGTGCAGCCACGCCAGGTTCCCGTAGTTCACCACCAACCAGGGACCCTCATCTGCGTTTCTTATCTTGCTGAAGGCCTCTGCAGCCTTGTTGAAGAAACTCTGGGCGTCTTCGGTGAACCCCAGCTTGTACTGAATGAACCCCCGCAGGTTGTAAATGTGACCCAGCCAGCTGTTCCCCTCCTCGGGGCCGATGTCCGCCAGCTTCTCCCTGAGACGGTAGAGTTTAAATGTGCTGGTGGGGTTCGGTTCCCAGGTGAAGTGGCACTGCAGGGCCTCCAGTTTGGACTCCAGTGTTGTTTGACTGTGAGCAGCACTGATGGAGAATAAAAATAAATATTAAAACATATCATCAGACTAGTAAACAAAATGCTCTGAAGTGAGCCATGTTTGGATAACTAGCCTACTTTTCATGTCATTGAGGAAGGTGGGGGGGGGGAATAAAAGATAGAAGGATGCATGGAGCATTGAATAGAGTAATTAACCCTTGTGTTGTCTTCTGGTCGACCCTGCACTTTTTTTTTAAAGGTACTTTATTTTGTCACATACACATACATGTAGCGAAATCCATGCTCTGTATTTAACCCATCCCTCAAGGGAGCCAGACCAACTCCAGATCTGAGCCAGTGCCTTCATCAAGGGCACTGACTGGAGAACCTAGTACATGTTTTTGATGGTGGGGGAAACCAGAGCACCTGGGGGAAACCCACACAAACATGGGGAGAACATGCAAACTCCACACAGAAAGGCCCGGAACGACCTGGATTCGAACCCAGAACCTTCTTGCTGTGAGGCCACAGTGCTAACCATTGGGCCACCACGCTGCATTCTGTCTTTCTCGGTCAAAATTAAGACTTTTTCATGACTTTTTTCAATGTTTTTGTAACTTTTTTTCCACGTCTTCGATGATATTTTTCACTAACACCAACTTATTACCAATAGTTTTACACGTATGTTTGGAATTCATGATCAATAAATCTCATTTATGGGAGATTAGACCTGATTTTGAAATGATGAATGATTTTGACTAATATTAGAGGAATGTGGTGGAGAATCAGTCTAAATTTAGTCAGGTTTTGAACACCATTTACATTATTTCAAATGCTATACAATTGAATGCCCACAATTCACTGAAAGTAGTAATCGAATGCCAGCGCCGGCCCAAGGCATAAGCGAACTAAGCGGCTGCTTGGGGCCACCAGGGGGCCCACGGTCACATCTGGGCTCCCGTAGTTCAGAATGGGCCCAGTCCTCCCCCCGCGCGTTTGCCATGGAGATACACAAACAACAACTACCGCTGACCTGACGCAGCGAGTATTGGACGGAGTACCATGGAGCACCGTCAGCTGGTGAGAAGTGAATTACCTGTATGTGTGAAAACAGCTTTATCTCTCGCATCCGTCTAGTTGTTGTTGATAGCATAATTATATAATTTGTTGAATATATAGCATAACATCATTTTGTCATTCTTTTACTGAGGGTGCCCCCCCCCAATATAATGGTAGGGAAAACACTCAAATGAATTTGCATAAAATTGGCATATTGTGTGTGTGTGTGTGTGTGTGTGTGTGTGTGTGTGATCTTGTCATTTATTTGTCATCTGCAGATTGATTTTAAGAAGGGGGGAAGAATGGATTTAAATCATGAATCAGATTTTTTGTGAAAAAAATCAGGGATTTTTTTTGAGGGCATATCGCCCAGCCCTACTTCCTACTAACACAGTGTCTGTCCGGCAAACCCACAGCTGACAACCATGCAGCTAAACTAATTGATGTGGTTGCTAACGGTTAACACGGGCGGGCTATTGGTCAGGACAAAAAATCTAAATATGCATCCCTATCAGGATAAATAGAAAACATGAACGTGTTGCTTGGCCCTGAAGCCCAAGTAGTTGTGTGAAGTCACTACCTTATTAAGTCAAAAAGCAAAAGGCTATGAATCTGAACAAATTTAGGTATTGCCCTTCTCAAGCTGACCATCCCACAAATGCACCAGAATACAGGAAATCACATCTATCACATTCAAAATTTTCTGGGGAGCACCCAGACGCCCCCCTCACGGTTGCACAAATAGATTAGGGGGGGAGGGTCCTTATGCATCTGTGCCCAGGGGGACAGTAGTTCATAAACCGTCACTGTATTAATACATAACCTCACTGTATTAATTTATAATGTAACATTATAGCGTGACATTTGTGTCAATAATCGTCAAGCACAGGTGACTCCGTGTGGTGGGAGGGGTGGCCCCCAAATCAAATTCTGCTTAGGGCCCCCAAAAGGCTCGGGCCGGCGCTGTCGAATACTTGCAATTGTACTTCATTTTTTGAGTAATTTGGTTAAAAAGAAACCCATATTTCTGATATAGACGTTTTGAGAACGGGTCAAATTTGGGGACAACAGGAGGTTTAAGTAGGTCAACCAAAGTGCCTGCTCCACTTTTTTTGCACTATTTTATTCCACCCTTTAGTTATCATCACATACATCAGACATACATCATATATATATATATATATATATATATATATATATATATATATATATATATATATATATATATATATATATATATATATATATATATATATAATTGCTACAAGCATTTAGCATTTCTCCAACTTCTTGTCTAACAATAAGCCTAGCCTATATATAGATTGTAGATTTGTAGGAGCTATTATGAATATTTTGGGTTCTGGGACTCCATAATAACATAATAAATAAATCATAATGATATACACGTTACTCATACAATAATATGAAATGCACAAGGAGCTATTACTCACCTCATCATTCAGTTTCCTCGACTCAGTTCTCTAAATATTCGGCTGTTTTCTGCTCTTAAATGCTGCTTTGGGTTCGCTGGTATAACGTCAGTGGTGTCCAACTTCTGCTTTCCTCTGAGTTCTGTTGTTAAGCACGTGGCTTCAAATGGTCATACAGAAGTCTAAGTGAATGCCAGTATTTGAAAATCGAAAACCACACACCATGACTATCGTTTGCCAAGAATGGAAACCTACAGGTTCATGTTTTAAGTTTTCTTTTAGCTATGATACCACGCTACACTGGATGAGACATTCACACACAAGGTGTCACATTTTTATGGTTGCATCTTCCCATCAAAGGGAAATATTAAGATGTCAAATGCTTTGATTTAAACATGCTTAGTATATGTGGACACTTTGAGCAGCGTCTGACTGTCTGCAGGGTTTAGATTAGATTAGATTTGATTAGACTTCAAACATTAAAACACAACCATGACATTGAATGTTAACAAACATTAAAGTCCCAGTGTGTAACGTGTTTAGTTGTTCATTATCAAAATCTGTGTTGCCCGTTCACTAACTTGTCCTTTTTCATGAATATTTACCACCACCATCAATTCCAAGAATTCCTTTTGGCTTGACATTTTACATTTGCATTCGCATGAACTGGGGTAGACGCTCCATATTCATGCTCCATCTTGAAATACAGTAGCCGGTAAGGGACATACAGGACTTACTGCTCCGCCTTTCGCATTTTTGGGGCACATGATAAACTCACAGCTGCTGCTAACCCTGCTAATGGGTATCGTAGCTTCCCGGCAAGTTTGAAGAAGGAAACATGGAGGACCACACATATTCAAAATCCAAATTTCAGGAACAGGAGTCTTCTTCTTCTTCACCCAGAGAAAGAAGAAGGATATTGCAAAGAGCGAGAGACCGGCTTTTTGAAGCGTGAAGGCTACCGTAGCTGGAATACCTACTTTGAACTGCGTGGCGCCAGAGAGTTGATTGCGATACATGATCTCAACGCTAGATGGGAGAAATTCCTACACATTGGACCTTTAAAGATATAGCACATTTATATGTCACTCCATTAAACATATAACAATTGTGCAATGAGCAGAAACAGCAGCAGGTGAAAAGGAGGTAGGATACAGCCTACAAGAGAACATATTTTAAATACCTTTTTACGTCTTTTCTAATGCAATTATTTTGCATTCACTGCCTCTACGGCATCAGGAACAAAAAGACCTCTTATAAATATTCCGGGACTCGCCCTGGGGACCATAGGCACCGATACCCTGGGTGCTCCGGAGCTCGAGCACCCACGGAAAATACCGAGCACCCACGTGTACCAGACTGCCAGTAGGCTACATTCATTCAAAATTAAACATGGCAGTTGGTGCTGAGTGGAGCGTCTGTCATAGTGTGATTGGTTAGAGCGTCAGCCCACGGAGGAAAACGTAAAATCGGCGCCTATGCTCGGGACCCTGAATCGACAGCGGCCCTTTTGGGAGCAACTCAAACTCAGAGTTTAGTGCAGAGGTGCCCAAATTCTTTCATATGAAGGGCAAAAAATGTATCTGGATGAAAGGCCATGGGCCAAAAAGAAAATGTTGATTTTTATGAGAAAAATGTATTATATTTGATAGAAAATTAACATAAAAAAAATCTGAAATAACATTTTGAAAATAACACTGCTCTTTAATCCGCATTAATCTCCCATATTACAGAACGTTTACAGTTATCACTTGCAGTAGTGGGAGACATGAGCCTTGTTTTTCAAAAGTCTTTCAACATCAGGGCTCCAGCTGACTTACTAAATGTTCTTTTATCAGTGTCCCACTGCCTCGATCGCTCCATCTTGACCGGCTGACTCAAAACCAGTGACGTCAGCACGGCTCACAGCACGTGAGGGGGAGCGGGAGAGAGAAGAAATACCGCCATTTTTGTCACTTTCAAAGTAAGAGGAGAATAAGCATGAGCATGTCAAATGCCATGGGGGGCAGGGGCGGATCTAGAAAAATATTTATGGGGTGGCGAGTGGGGGGCAGGAATTTTTGAGCGGTGGCAACATATGTCAGACATATATATACTGAATTTAATCACAGTTATCACAGTTTGATGAGAAATAGTGTGTACACACTACAAAAGGGCACAGGCTGCCATTTACAAACTCATACAGACACACTTCATCTCATGAGGTTTCATGTGAAACAGTTCATATTAGGAATAAGTGACCATACAATGTGATCTCACTTAATAGGAGATAGAAGTGTGATAGAAGTATATTAGGAATAAGTGACCATACAATGTGATCTCACTTAATAGGAGATAGAAGTATGATAGAAGTAAGGGGCATTATCACAGGACAGGCATTAAGGTAAGACACAGGTGATGAGTGGCAGAGGGGAAGCAAACTGTTTTTGACTGACTGCAGTCAGACATTGGAGATTCACGCTTGTAAATTGTCAAATTGGCCGTAACTTTTAATTTGTTGCTGCCAACTGCGATGGCAAGGCTTTCTTTTAGTCCACCCTATGCCACCCCGGTAGATCCGCTCCTGATGGGGGGGCCAAAACAAAGGGAGCACGGGCCAAACTTGGCCCGCAGGCCCCAAATTGGACAGCCTTGGTTTAAGTGGGCGTGAGGCATCCCCAGATATCTGTCTGGCCTTCCCGAGTACCACACTGTCAAATATGAAGAGCTTTGACAGCGGTTACCTGGAGACACCTGCATTAAGACTCTCTGCTGCCAGGTTACTGTTTGGTTACTTAACACTTATTTTATACCCAAAAGCTTCAATTATTTTTCATGTGTTCATATACAGTATAAACTTGGATAAATTGTTACACAGTTGTATGTGTTTAATGTTCATCCATGTTCACTTAAAAGTAAATAAAAAGATTTGGCAGTTGTTAGCGAGGGCTAGAATAGGACTGTACTTAAACTTTACTGTAGCTGACTCTGTCTTCCAACTTCACCCCAGCTGTGTTTCCGGACGGAGACAACTTCTCTCTTTTGATGCTTTATTAAGATCAAGCAACAGTACAAACCTGGGCGTGGGTAGCTTTGGTATGGTTGTGTGTGTGTGTGTGTGTGTGTGTGTGTGTGTGTGTGTGTGTGTGTGTGTGTGTGTGTGTGTGTGTGTGTGTGTGTGTGTGTGAAGCGTGTGTCCATGCTATTCTCCAACATGCACTCTAACAATCACTGCTAATAGACGGCCGTTTGTTCAGCAGTAGCTTGTAAAAGTTGTAGCTCAATTAATGTATTGAATAATAACAGTAATAACTGAATGTGTAGGATACAAGAATATATAGTTTCCACCCAAACAAACATTATGTAAATTTAATAGAAGCATTTAGGCTACAAATAGAGATAATATTCAGGTTATACATCAAATTAACTATCACATTACCAACCATTTATTGTTCTTACAGCAAAGCAAATTTCATACAGAGTGTATAATGCTATATGATCTTAAAATAAAGTCCAAATTAAAACATTCAACACAACAGGAATGTAATAAACACCGTGGTTAAGTTAAGAAAGACAACATCTGACCAAAATCTATTTGAATTAATCATGTAATGACATTTGAACGTGTCCACAATTAATGTTATTTAAAGGACCAGTGTTATTAAATGATTCAGCATGTTTCATACACATCAAGTTTACCCCTACTGAGAGTTTTCAGGGGAAAATGTAAAGGATTTTATTTTTAAACAGCCTTTGTCTTCCACAAAATCTAAAAACCTGCCTTTTAAGGACACATCTCATCTTTGCGATAACCAAAAAAAAGACAAAAACCAACAATGAGTTGAAACATGTTTTGAGTATTGTGTCAGCGCCTTTTCCCCTTTTTAACCCGCTTGTTGTCCTCTGGTCAAATTTGACCCATTTTCAAAGAATTTGGGTTTCTTTCAACCTATTGTCAAAGAAAATAACGTGGATGGTTTCCGTACTTCACAAGTAAAATAAATTAGTTCAGAACTTTCATTGAATTTGGGTGTTTTATTCAATTATATAGTATTTGAGTGAAAAAAAAATGACAAAAGAACGTTGAAAAAAAGTGACAAAAATGTCAGAAAAAAGCTTTAAAAATGCAGGAAGAAAAAAAATCGACAAAATTATTAAAAAAATAAGTGCGTTAGTTCGGTGGTCAACAGAAAGTGTTCGCTCCCAGGCTCACCCCCTCTCTGTTAAAGCCCAAAAAACCCAACAGGTGATAAAACGCCCACCACCTACAATATAAGTGCACAAAATAATAATCATCAAACAACATGAATGAGACCATAAACAACATGTGGCTCCTACAAACATTGCAGACTCAATGGTAGCAAACTAATCGTGCAACGCCACTGTTGCCCCTTCACGCTTAATGCTAGAAAGCTAGCATGTAGCACACTTATTAGCTTAAGTTCTAACACTCAAAACACGTTATTATTTTCATTTGCAGCTTCCCAGTCAATACCAAACACTCACCAAACAATGTTAAAAAGGTACGGGGACAGGTTACAATAACTAAAATGCATGCATGCATTACATAAAAGCCAACATTGTATTGATAATAAGCAACTTTTAGGTATTTCTCTAACAAATTCTGTGATTTTGTGCCAAGGAGCAAATTTTTTGTGCTCACGGCAGAAAGTTAAAGCTAAATTAACTACATACGTTGCTTCATATTTGGGCGTAGAAGCTTGGTGATAAAGTGATTACTGTTGCTAGTGAGGTAACCGCTAACACGCTAGCAAACCTTTTGCTCTGGGAAATGTACAACAACAACAACAGCTAACAAGCTAGCTTGCTTGGTCGCTAATTAAACAATAAATTCATGTAGTTTATACACAAGGTGTAAGCGGAAACCTTGAAAATGTTGTAACTTTATGTCCAATCATTTGACGAGCTCTTTAGTTGAAGCACACTGACTAAGTATAATGAAAAATAAATTTGTTTTAATGGACTCTCTCTAAAGGATTAGAGACAAGGGGAAAAACAACCCCGTAGGTAATTTGTAGAGCAGCAATTACCACCCATACATTTATTGTTAGGTCGCGCCCTCTTGTGACGGGAGTAATTATGACAGGAGCAAAGCAGGAAGTAAGGTGACTTTGTATTAAGACCGAGAAAGTCTTTTTAGGGTGGGTGGGAGCCGTGGTGGATGGGTCAAACCGCAACTGTTACGTTTAGGTATAGGTATGGGGATGGAGAACGCTCCTTTGGGACGTATTTCCCACCACCGCTAGTGACGCCAAATTATGAAATGCTCCTATGGGTCATATTAGAGGCTAGGAACAAATGACCTATGTGGTCGTATGGTTTGGAGGACTTGTTGGAGGATTCACTTCACAAGAGGATTTAGGATAAAGTAAATGTGCTCTAATTATTTGCATTAAATGGGGCCAAACTTTACTCCCTGGATTTAGAACCAGTGCTGTTAAAATCACTATGGCTCTTGCAGATTTTCCAGAAACTCTTCTATTTCTCTACACTTTCGGTTCCTGCCTTTGTCTTTAATTCTTTCCAGAAGTTTGATGCTGTTCCCACGAAAGAAGGACTGATGCGGTATCGCTGCTGCCTTCATGTGATATATTATTGACGTATTGCCATCCTTCCGCTCAAAGTTTAAATATTTTGCGTAGCCGTTGTAAACCATCTGTTTGTCTCCAGGTTCCAGATCACTTTTGAGCAGTTCCTGGTATATCTGCTCAGCTTTAGCCTGGCCATATTTTGACTTTGCGTATATATTTGCAAGGTCTATTTTCTTCACAAGTGAAGAATGAGGGTAAAGAGCAATCACCTCTTTATGGAGACTTATTGCTCTGTCTATCATGCTTGGTTTTGGGCGACTGTCCCTGAAAAATACTATCTTCCATTTGTAGCAGAGTGCAGCGCATCTCTTCAGATAACGCTCATCTGGATGGGTTTTCAGAGCCTCCTCTGCCAAATCAATGGCCTCATCAATAGAAACATAGTTTCTGTAAACCCTTATTAATGGTTTCATACCACTGTAGCTGCTGACAGGATTTCTCAAAACCTTTGTGGCTAACTCACGTGCTTCATCTTTGATTCTCTCTCCTTTCTTTGCACAATGCTCGAGATAGTACACAGCAATGTACAAGTTCTCTGGATCCTGTTCCTTGGCAATTCTCATTTTCTCCAGAAGGTCAGCCTCCAGCCCTGTTTCGCTGTGCTTAAAAGCATTCACTAACCCTAAGACGTAGCTGGTGTTCCACTCCACCATGTCCGGCTGCATCCTGATGGCTCTCTGGAAGTAATCTGCAGCCTCTTTCTTTTGTTCTTCACTGAACTTCATCAGGGTCCAGGCTTTCTCAGCGTAGATCTCTGGATGGAGCTGGTCCTGGGATGGAGATGGGTATTTATTCATCAGGGCGTTGACCTTTGACAGGTAAGCCTGACTCTCTGCTTGGTCTCCCAGGTGGTGGTGCAGCCACGCCAAGTTCCCGTAGTTCACCACCAACCAGGGACCCTCATCTGCGTTTCTTATCTTGCTGAAGGCCTCTGCAGCCTTGTTGAAGAAACTCTGGGCGTCTTCGGTGAACCCCAGCTTGTACTGAATGAACCCCCGCAGGTTGTAAATGTGACCCAGCCAGCTGTTCCCCTCCTCGGTGCCGATGTCCTCCAGCTTGTCCTTGCGACGTAACAGCATGGACTTGCTCATCTCCAGATCCCAGGTGAAGTGGCACTGCAGGGCCTCCAGTTTGGACTCCAGTGTTGTTTGACTCTGAGCAGCACTGATGGAGAATACAAATAACAAACACCTCATTAGCAGGCTCATGCAGTATGCTCTGAATTGTGCTATGTTTGGATAACTACTGTTCATCTCATGTGAAGGGCAGAAGGAAAATAGAAATGGAGTAAGGAGAATAGATGGTGCCTGTGAGTAGGTCAGCCATCGTGCCTGCTCCGCTCTGACTTTGTTTTTATTTATTTTTTGCACAATTCATTTCACTCTTCTCATCTTCTCATGTCATAAGACAGACACTTTTGGCACTCGGATTCACAACAACGCAACGGAACGATTGGGCCTCAGGAACAGGCTGAGGACCGTGGCACATCATCAATGCCCAGTATTATACTAGCTAACGTCCAGTCTCTGGAGAAACTAACAGTTTTCTACTCGCAGATCAGTCTGGCATCTTGAGATAGAGAAAATTTGGAGCCGTTCGCCAAACGACCGACCAATCAGCGTTGGTTTTGAGGCGGGTGTAGGTGTGACGCAACGAGAGGCGACTGTTCAGTCTAAACAACGTGGCGGCTTCCACGGATGAGATGAGCGTAGCTATCGCAGCAAGTTTTATCCAAATTAGAAAGTATTCCTTCATTGAAAGAAGAGCAAAAAACTGCACTGGAGGCTTTTCTCATAGGAAAATATGTTTTTGCTCTTCTCCCGACTGGTGTCAGCAAGAGGTTTGATCTGATTGATTGATTTGGCCCGTCTATAAATTTTTTTTATTTTTTTTTTTTTTTTTTTTTTTTTTTTTTTAAAAAAAAAATTTTTTTTTTTTTTTAATATTAAAATAAAAAATAAATATTTTTTTGCATGTAACTGAATTCAAATCTTTTGATATAGATGCAACATATTATAAACTGACAGCCCCATCGCTGTCATGACGTAAAAAAAAAATTTCAGAGAGGACAGATAAGCTTGTGCTTACACGCTCTCAGGTACCGACATTTCAACGTTTAACGTATAAAAAAAGGGGGCAAATTTAATGGTCGCACATGTGAGACTGGATGTAAAATTCAGTCGCACACTCTCAAATTTTGGTCGCAAAGTGCGACCATTTGGTCTGGAGCCCTGGCAAAATATTTAAGATATATAATGGGACTTTTTTGCAACAAAAATGCGGGGATTATGAAATCATGCAAGCCACGCATATTTTGCGTGGAAATCAGCAATTTATGCGGCAAAAGTGCGGCGGATTTGAAAAAATGCGGCCCCCGCATAATTATAAAGACTTTGGCTGATTATGCGTTGAATTATGTGATCGCATAATTGCTTTTTTCTGGATGGACTGAGATATATGGAGGTCAAAATTTTGCCTACATTTGGAGCGTTATTTAGCCAATTTCCCGACAAGCTAGCATGACATAATTGGTACCAAATGGATTCATTATATTGTCTAGGTTCACATTATACCACTATCTTCTTTGTAACTTTAGAACAGAGCCCGCTACAGTAAGGACAGTAGAGTCAGCCTAAAAGATTCAGGGCTTTTAAGAGAACATTCGGGGCTGGAGCACCAGAAGCCACCCCTTCACTCCGCCCCTGCTCTGCCTTAGAGGGATACGCCACCGTTTGTTGAAATAGTTCTTATCACGGTCTCCCCTGGCTGTAGATAGGTGGGCCAACGCATTTTTGTCTCAGTGCAAGTAATTAGGTTGTTTTTTAGTCTTTTGTCGGCTCACTTTTACTCCCAACATGCTAACCGGCAACATAGGATTCCATTCACTACGCTAAGCTAACTAGCGGCGGCGCTGCCGGTGTTGCACCGGACTAAAACAATGCATGCACAAAAAATTTATTGGCCCACCTATCTACAGCTAGAGGAGACCCCACCTATCTACAGCTAGAGGAGACCCACCTATCTACAGCTAGAGGAGACCCCACCTATCTACAGCTAGAGGAGACCCCATCTATCTACAGCTAGAGGAGACCCCACCTATCTACAGCTAGAGGAGACCTCACCTATCTACAGCTAGAGGAGACCCCACCTATCTACAGCTAGAGGAGACCCCACCTATCTACAGCTAGAGGAGACCCAACCTATCTACAGCTAGAGGAGACCCCACCTATCTACAGCTAGAGGAGACCTCACCTATCTACAGCTAGGGGAGACCCCACCTATCTACAGCTAGGGGAGACCCCACCTATCTACAGCTAGAGGAGACCCCATCTATCTACAGCTAGAGGAGACCTCACCTATCTACAGCTAGAGGAGACCCCACCTATCTACAGCTAGAGGAGACCTCACCCATCTACAGCTAGACCAGCTTAGTAAGAGACCTCACCTATCTACAGCTAGAGGAGACCTCACCTATCTACAGCCTAGGAGACCCCACCTATCTACAGCTAGGGGGAGACCCAACCTATCTACAGCTAGGGGAGACCCAACCTATCTACAGCTAGAGGAGACCCCACCTATCTACAGCTAGGGGAGACCCCACCTATCTACAGCTAGGGGAGACCCAACCTATCTACAGCTAGAGGAGACCCCACCTATCTACAGCTAGAGGAGACCTCACCTATCTACAGCTAGAGGAGACCCCACCTATCTACAACTAGGGGAGACCCCACCTATCTACAGCTAGAGGAGACCTCACCTATCTACAGCTAGAGGAGACCCCACCTATCTACAGCTAGGGGAGACCCCACCTATCTACAACTAGGGGAGACCCAACCTATCTACAGCTAGAGGAGACCCAACCTATCTACAGCTAGAGGAGACCCCACCTATCTACAGCTAGAGGAGACCTCACCTATCTACAGCTAGAGGAGACCCCACCTATCTACAGCTAGAGGAGACCCCACCTATCTACAGCTAGAGGAGACCTCACCTATCTACAGCTAGAGGAGACCCCACCTATCTACAGCTAGAGGAGACCTCACCTATCTACAGCTAGAGGAGACCCCACCTATCTACAGCTAGGGGAGACCCACCTATCTACAGCTAGAGGAGACCCCACCTATCTACAACTAGGGGAGACCCCACCTATCTACAGCTAGAGGAGACCTCACCTATCTACAGCTAGAGGAGACCCCACCTATCTACAACTAGGGGAGACAGTGATAAGCCCTATTTCAACAAACGGTGGCGTATCCCTTTAAGGCTTTTACTGTACACATCAGGGGCGGTTTTTAGTGTGATTGATTCACACGTCAATATATATGTTTTTTTATAAATGTGACGCCACCTTCACACTGGCACTTGAAATCAGCTCTGATACGACTTCGCAATCGTGTGAATGGGTCCGAATGAGTGCGGTGCGAAAATAATCGTCTCCGTCGGTCATCCGGATGCGTTAAAAAAGTTGAACTCGTACAACAGGCAACGGACCGTTCCTATCCGACAACCCGAGCGGAAGCTAGCGTTGCTATGGTACTGATAAACAAATCTGAATCCTTAACTTTTAATAATTTAAATAATGATTTCATAACGATATGTTGTCATGTAATTTTTAAATGTTTTCATGATTTCCTAACGTTATTAGGGCAGTTAATACAATTGCTCGCGTTAGCTAATCAACGCTAACTAGTTAGCGTTAGCTAACGTCAGCTAGCCTGAGCTCGCTAGCTCAAGTGAATTGACGTTATTCATTCAGACAGCATTCAGGGCCAAACTTTTGTCCACGCAGCAGCCTTTCTGTTCCTATCTCTACAGCCCTCAGAGGAGAGGTCAGAGAGAATTGGACATTCGGACACTGACAGAATGAGTCGTTCTCTCCGCACAATTGTTTTCTACTCCCGATTTTTACTATTCCGACGCTTTCAACGGTGTAGTACGACGTCCACTGGGGGCGCATTGCCATACTTATCAAGTATCCCGTTAATTGCCGGGAAAGTCCCGTATTTTACCCTTCTTTCTCACCGTCATCCCGTATTAGTATTTTCCCGTAAATCTCCCGTATTTTAACCTGCGTTATTAAAAAATAATAATAGCCCGGGCCCGAGCGGAGTAAAAAAAACAAAAAAACATTCCCAATCTGAGCTCTGTCACTAGCCTCGCAATAACTGCCACCTGCAGTAGCCTACTACTACAGGTACTGTAGGTGGCTGTTGTTGCAAAGAGACGGATGATGGCCGCTTCTGAAGGCTTTACTAATTCCCCATAGCAATGCAAGTTGAGAAAAGGTGTTTAGCATGGTACGAAAGATTGTTCCAGAGAATAGGAGGACGTTAGACAACAGAACTGTCTACGCTCTACTCTCATGTAAAATGAACCACTCTGGCCCAGCCCACAAATACACTCCTTCCAAAACAGTCTTAAAGAACGCAAAGTCTGCAACAAATTTGTACAATAACTCACTAAAGAAAAGTTATGTGAAATTAAAAAAGAAAAACTGTAGAAGAAAAGCAATATGAAATGAAAAGAATGTGTGGAATGAAAATAAAATGCAAATGTAAAGACAAGCAATGTTATAAATTGTAAATGTTTTCAGCATTCTGCATCAAGTGGTGATTTTAGCTTTCTTGTACACCTGTCTTAAAATGTAAGGGATACTGGAGCTTGGTTGGGGTGGTGGGACTACCGCTGACTCAAGGCCAAAACACAGAGAACAAGGAGGAGCTTCTTCCCTCAGGCCATTCTGGTCTGAACCAGTGACTTTCACAATCTACTCATCTGTTCAGACTGCACCTTAGCCCCCTAAAATATGAATATAAATCTTAAGTCTCTAAATAGAGCACTTGAAGTAGATCAGCATATTTGAAGCTGATGTACTTGCATGATCTCTCCTAATTTTGGGTTGTATCAAAATGGTTTAATGCACTTTTTGTAAGTTGCTTCAATAAAAGCATCAACTAAATGTACTGTCAGTTATAGTTTCTGTATTATAAACTATTCATGTTTCAATGTTCAAATAGAATAATTTATCGGGGTGTGAAAAAAAATCAATTCATATTCGAATCGCGATTTCAAGCTCTACCGATTCAAAATCAATTAATATTTAAAAAAAATAAAATAATTATTCTTTTTATTTTTTTTAAATTGTATGTCTACTGCAATCACATGGGAAAAGCAACTTCATTTACATACTGTGATTAATTTCTTTTAATCGAGAATCGTTTCTGAATCAAAAATCAATTTTGAATTGAATCTTGAACCTAAAAATCGATACTGAATTGAATCGTGACATTTTCTGAATCGTGCACCCCTAGTGATTTAGCATTTCTCCATCAGAATTGTATTCCTGGTAGGGCTTAAATCCCTGTGGCCTTTTCATTTTCTTACACTGCACTGCAACTTTTATTCTTGTATTTCATACCTGTGTTATTCTATTTTGGGCTGTGTTCATAGTGTTCTTTAACGAATGTTATTAATGGCTTCTAACTGTTCTTTTATGTTTTATGTAAAGCATTGTTGCTGAAATGTGCTAAACACAATTAAAGCTGCCTTGCCTTGGCTGACAGGGAAGAAGGAAGACAGGAAAATAAGGAATTTATAGCATAGAAAATATGAAAGGCAGAAGCAGCTACTCACCTCATAGTCCAGCTGTTTCCTCGACTTCTCTGAAAATAAGACTGCGGTTTCTGCTCTTGATGCTGCTTTCGTTTCGCTGGTATAAAGTCAGGGGATGTCCTCACTTGTGCTTTTCTGTAACTAAGGCTATTTAAGGTCGAGCCGCAGCTTTAAATGCTGGATGTTTACGCTGAAGTAGAAGCCAGTTGTAGAGGCGGGGCATGTCTGTCCTGCCTTAGCTTTCGTTTTCCCAGGAATGGAAACCTAGTGTTGAAACCTATACAGACACATCCGAACACAACTAAAACATGACTCATCAAATGTTCTCATACATTTTCTCTTAAGTTTATGTTTTTTTCTTCTTCTAGAAGATGCCACACTGAGTGAAATAACAATCCTTATATCCAAGATGCCACATTTTAATAGCTGCACCTTGCTTTCAAATGCAAACATTAAGATGTAACGTTTCAACAGCAAAGAGTTCACAACTTTAACCCTCTGGTTGTCCTCGGGCGATATTTGACCCATTTTCAAAAAGTTTCGAGCCTAGGCTATCAGAGAATGTGGGTTTCTTTCAACCAAATTGTCAAAAAAAATAATAACGTGCATGGTTCCATACGACGCTCTTCACAGGTGAAATAAATGACCAGTTCACTACTTTCATTGAATTTGGGCGTTTTATTCAATTATATAGCATCTAAAAAAAAAAGAGCTGATACAAGAACGTTGAAAAAATGACCAAAATATTGGAAAAGCTTTAAGAATATGGAGAGAAAACAAATAAAAATCAACATAAACATCGAAACAACATGACAAAAACGTCTGGAAAGCTTCCAAAACATTAAGAAAAGTGACAAAAGTGTCAAAAAAGATGAAAAGGTTGGGAAAAAAGTTTTTATTTCAATTTTTTGACCCAGAAAAACGAAAAGTTGCATGGTCGATAGACTGTAGCCTAAACACGTGTATTTAGTGTATGTGGACATCTCAAGGGGTTATTCCCATAGACAGTATATATATATAGAATATATAGTTACTCCTTATGAAGAATTTCCCCCAACTTAGCGAAGAGCATAGACAGTAGTAGGCCTATAAGCAAAGAGCGGCTGTCTGCAGAAGAGCTGTGAATGTGGTTACCTAGGAGACGCCTACTTTATGACGCTCTGCTGCCGCCTACCGGCGTAACCAGGTTACTGTTTCTTTGGGATTCCACTCATTTCTGTTATTTATTCTATTAGCTACTGTGTTCCTCACATCCTTTTATTTCTTTTTAGTGTATTTATTATTGTTTCCACACCATTATATTTTATTGTCTATTTATCCTCTACTATTCTTTATTGTTTATTTATTTTCATTTACCGCTCTATTTTTATTATTTCTCATGTGTATTTTTTTTTTCATTTCATTTGTTATTTCTTATGTATGTGTGTGTGTGTGTGTGTGTGTGTTGTGTGTGTGTGTGTGTGTGCTGTGTTTTTTCTTTCTTGTCTCTTTGTCTTTTTTTGTCTTTTTGTTTTTTGTGTTTGTTTTTGTCTTGAGTGGTCGTTTTTTTATCTCCTTCTTTCTGTTGTGTGTGTCTTGTTATTTTCTCCTTTGTTTCTTTTTCTCTTCGTTTGTTTTCTTTTCCTTTGTTGTGTTTTTTCTGTGTGTCTGTTTTGTGGTTCTGTCATCTTCAGTTCTTTTTTTTTCTCTCTGTGCTGTGCTGTGTTTGCTGTGTGTGTGCTGTGTGCTGTGTGCTGCTGTGTTTTGTGTGTCTGTGTGTGTGTTGCTGTGTGTGTTCTGTTCTCTTGCTGTGTGTTTCTCTCTCTCTCTTCTTTTTCTCTCTCTCTGTCTCTCTCTCTGTGTGTGTATGTATGTATGTATGTATGTGTGTATATATATATGTGTGTGTGTGTATGTGTGTATGTGTGTGTATATATATATATGTGTGTGTATGTATGTATGTATGTATGTGTATGTATATATGTATATATGTATGTGTGTGTGTATATATATATATATATATATATGTGTATATTTTGACCTCGGCAACCCGACTGCATTTTACCGCAAACTTGCGACTAGTTAACTTTCTAAAGCGGGCGCAAATCGCTTGTTTGCTCGGGACTCCAGCATTAACACATTGACAACATTGTATTCAGAATATAAAATATTTTTATAGGACTTTTAGGGCTGTACAATATATCGATATTACATCAATATCGTGATATGAGACTAGATATCGTCTTAGATTTTGGATATCGTTATATGACATAAGTGTCTTTTCCTGGTTTTAAAGGCTGCATTACAGTACAGTGATGTCATTTTCTGAACTTACAAGACTGTTCCAACTGTTCTATTATTTGCCTTTACCCACTTAGACATTAGGTCCACATTACTGATGATTATTTAATATCTAAGTGTGAAGATATTTTGTTAAAGCACCAATAGTCGACCCTAGAATATCGCCACAATATCGATATCGAGGTATTTGGTCAAAAATATCGTGATTATATATATATATATTATATTATTATAATATCTGATTTTCTCCATATCGCCCAGCCCTAAGGACTTTTTAATGTGTAAAGGTGTTCACGAGATAGATACCAACCTTTTGTGAACTTGTGGATTTCGCCAGCCATCTTCTCTCCTTTTTGGAGACCGTGTGTGTGTGTGTGTGTGTGTGTGTGTGTGTGTGTGTGTGTGTGTGTGTGTGTGTGTGTGTGTGTGTGTGTGTGTGTGTGTGTGTGTGTGTGTGTGTGTGTGTGTGTGTGTGTGTGTGTGTGTGTGTGTGTGTTTATGACAGACCTGCCCCCACTGATCTGTCTGAATCCGTAAAGTTAAAGTAAAGTCTGTGTGTCTGTTTGGGATTGTAAATCTGTAAAGTAAACCGTGATTGAAGGTATCTTGTGTATCTGTCTGGGAAGGTGGAGATGCCGGAGAGTCACCGCCAGCCGGCGACCGAGCTGCCGAACAGCCGGTGAAGACTGAAGCTGCTGCAGACGGCGACGCCAAGCCTTCAACCACAACCACCGGTGATTTAATAAGAGCTGTTTCTGCGTATTTATCCGTTTAAATCAGCGATGGCTTCGTACCGTCTGTACTCACTGACTTTAATAATAATAATTTATACTTTATTTATCCGGCAAGGGAAATTACAATCTATTCCACTCTGTTGTTCGAACACACATTAGTCTCACATTGCCAGACCTTCCTCCACAGCGCTGTGGAGGAAGCATTCTCAGCATTCCTGGATGGGCGAAAAACGTGCTCTGGTCTATTGGCGTTTCTTTAAACCAATCAAAAGCGCCAGACAGAGCCACAGTCAGTGGGAGTTTTTTTGTGATTGATTATGTGGCACTTTTTCTTAAAAAATGCGACGGAATATGCTATATATGATATTTATGCAATTTTAATGCGATGAAATTGCGTGAACTTGCAAAAACTGCGGTTTGATGAAAAAGAGAAAAAAAAGTGATTTTTTTTTTCCCACCCAACACCCTGCTTTTCGATGATGTTCACGTTGCGTAATTACATCACTTCATAACGTTCCCATGGCAACAGGGTTGAAAAACATTTCTCAACTTTCTGCTAAGATATATTATGGGACGTTTTTTGCAACGAAAATGCATATTTTGCGCAGAAATCAGCAATTTATGCAGCGAAAGTGCGGCGTATTTGAAAAAATGCGTTGAATCGCATAATCGCATCTTTCTGGAGGGACAGCACGGTGCCTCTGCTAAATAGCCTCAGGAAGGAACTTGTTTTGGTGGAACATGTGGACGTTCAAAAGTAGTTTTAGTCGTGCAACAGAGAACTCCGATTGGACAGATAGTCTAGCTAGCTGTCTGGATTTCCCCTGCAGAGATCTGAGGAGCAGTTAACCATAGTCCTCACAAATCAGCCGGAGGTTAGAACGCCAACACAGAGAAAGAGACAGAGGAAGGGGACGGGACATCTGGTGTAAGGCGTGGATATACTAGAACGCACATTACACACAGGCCTGAAATACAGATACATGCTCAGTAGGGCTGAATGATGAATCGTTTTTCAAACTGATCAATCGAATCAATGTGAAATATTTATTATATTTATTATATTATATGTTTTTTCATAAGAGAAATGCAGGAATAATGTTACATATCACAGATTGTTTACACTAATGTCCTATTTTCAGGGGATCTTTCACTTATTTTTTGTTACTTTATTGAACGGGATCGTAGAAGGTGCAATATGTAGCTAAAAAAATATCCCAGATCAAATCGTAATCTTACAGGGTTTCCGCAGGGCCTTAAAAACTCTTAGATTCGTTGAAGTATTGTTTTCTAGGTCTTAAATAATGTTCCTACGTCAATGTAACGCTACCTCTAATGCTCATTGAAAAGTTCCCGCAGCGCTTTAGAATTATTATTAATTTTTATTCTGTGGTGTTGTAGTTTTTTCAGTCGCTAGTCCAAATATAGCCTATAATTCGCTGTATTAGGACTACAAATGAGACCAACATGCAACTTATATTGCAGCCAATCTAGAAACCAGTCTTATAATCCAATGAGGAAATCGGGGAATTGTTTCCGGACTCTTGACATCTGACTTTGTACCTATATTATAGGTCTTAAATTTCATTCATAATGGTCTTAAAAAGGTCTTAAATTTGACTTTGTGAAACCTGTAGGAACCCTGATCTTAATATCTGGCAGGAAAATTGCAATTTAATTTTTTTCCCCCCCTAAATGATTCATTTCTAAATGCTCCGTGGAGCTGTCAGAGGGAGGGGGGGCTGCAGAGGAAACTTCAATGACACAGACTACAACTTTACACGTGTTTTTTTTTAAACTTCTTGTCCCTTTCTACACACAGAGAGACACATCTCCATCCAAACTAAACTGGAAGGCCTCGAGGGGCTGGTGGACCTGAATGGTGGTAAGTTCACTTCTGCAGGAAATCTTCATCATCCTCTTTTCTTCTGTTGTTTTTATTTTGATCAAATTAATCAGATGACATAGACCACTGGTTCTCAAGATTTTTTCAATAATGTTCCCCCTTTGAACAGTTTTTTTTTTTTTTTAAGCCATGTACCCCCTAACCAGCGACCAGCGTGAATATTTTTTTGTAGAAAAACAAAGTCTCTATAAAGAGGAAGAGTACAGCGATGTCAGCGATATATTTACTAAACAGCAGCCTTGGACCTGGAAAACATTTAAATGATAATGGAGAAAGGCGACAAAAACTTAAAAAAAGACGGTAGAAAGAAGGAAGGAAGGCAAGAATAGGTCGAAAATAGTTATAAAAACTTAGAAAACAAACCGTAGGAAGAAGGAAGGCAACACTAGGGGCGACAAAAGGGACAACAAATTCAAATAAGCGACAAACTTCGAAAAAAGTGACAACAACTTTTTTTTAAAAAGCAAACAGAACTTTAAAAAAAGTGACAAAAATTTGGAAAAAGAGACAACAAACTTCGAAGAAAAAAAGAGAGTAGAAAAAAGTGATTAAGAAAGGCAAGGAGAGGTCAAAACAAACGACAAACTTCAAAAACGATGACAAACACTTTGAAAAAATCTCACATACCCCCTGCAGTCCTCCAGAGTACCCCTAGGGGGATACGTACCCCCTGCAGTCCTCCAAAGTACCCCTAGGGGGACACGTACCCCCTGCAGTCCTCCAGAGTACCCCTAGGGGGACACGTACCCCCTGCAGTCCTCCAAAGTACCCCTAGGGGGACACGTACCCCCTGCAGTCCTCCAGAGTACCCCTAGGGGGGACACATACCCCCATTTGAGAAACACTGCGTAGGGTTCATATATAATAATTCAATAAATCAGATGACCTAGACGAACCATTAGGGTACACCTTGACTTTTACAGCTGCAGAATATTGTTTGTGTATTTTAATACCCAGGGCTCGGTTTACACCTATCACCATTTCTAGCCACTGGGGGACCATAGGCAGGCTGGGGGAACTCATATTAATGTTGAAAAACCTCATAAAGTGAATTTTTTTTTAAGCAGTATATTTTTGTACTCTTTCCACCTCTGGTTTCCACTGATGATCAGCGGGACGTAAGTCGTGTCCTCTGTGTCCCGAGGAGAAGTTTAAAGCCTGCTACAGCCACAAGCTCCGCAGACACCTGCAGAACCTCCACTGGAAAGTCTACGTGGAGTTCGAAGGTAGGAACGTTAAACTCAGAACACACACGGTATGTTAGAGATCAGCAGGTCTGTCTCTCAGTCGGTGTTCCAGTTCATCTTACAGATGTTGGATTTGGCCGAATCCTGAACCCCCTGGTTGAGATGGTGCTGACTCCTCCCCCCATCCTCAGTCCATGAACCCAGTAAACACATGAATGAAGTAAACGGGGACTGTCCTTCCTTTGCTGTACCTGAAGTTGCTGCATTCTGGCTGCTGTCTGGAGATTCCTTCGTGCACAACTCGTATTCTTTCAGATGTTTCAGACCAGATGTTGTAACAGCGGCCATGTTGTGTATAGTTTAGGGTCCTCGCCACCACCAGACCAATCAGCATTGCAAATTGAACATGTAGCTGGACTTGAATGGTCTTCTTTAGACTGAAAGTTCTGCCAAACAACAACTTGTTCTGCTCACCAGATCCATGTCCACTTCCTCACAGCCTGCTGCATTGAACGCTCCACCTACGTAAACACCTTCCCCTAACCAGCGTAGCGCGCTTAGTGCAAGCGTAGGGATAAGTTCGGTGGAAAAAAATTCTAAGGTTCAGCAGAAACCAGAACCCTGTCAAAAAGCCCAATATTTGGCGTGTATCCGTACCGACCAGTCAAGTTCCTCCACACCAAACTGGGAAATCCATTTCTTAATGGAGCTGGCTTTCTGCACGGGGAAACTGAGTAGGTTTACATGCACACCAATATTCCACTATTATTCCAAATATTACAATACTCTGAATTTGATACGTGTCAAGTAAACAGCATATTCCTGTTGGATATTCAGAATAAGGCCTTTTTTCCAAATATAGCATTTTGCGATTAAGACATGTGGGCTATTCTGGTATTATTCGTTTTTTAGAGGCATTCTTTGAGTCAAAATGTAAGATGATGATAAAAAAATCGATACATCATGCAGCCCTAATGTAATGGCCGACTTTGTTTTGAGAAAATATCGTATTGTTGTCCAGAGAATCAATAAAGTATTGTGTCGTGATGAAACTTGTGATTTACACCCCGATACTGTAGAATGTCTGAAAAAGTAAACAAAGCTAAAACAAATAATGCTTTCCAAATGTTTGAAAGTGACATCTACTGATATCTAGGTCTCAGGAAATCATCAGATCCTAATTCCTAATTGTTGACCTTTAACAGGCCAGAGGATGTGCATCTGCCACCTGCCCTGCAGAAACCTGAAGCCCAGCTCCAGTGGAGATCAGGTGAGAAATGTGACACACAAACTGTCTGCAGGTCAAGTTCCCTTCAGTTGGAAACATGCAACGCATCCGTACTGTAGAAAGGTCATCATTGCACTATAACGGGGAAAACACTCTGGCTTTGTTGGTATTTCTTCAAACCAATCGCAATCGTTTTGGGCAGCTCTTAGCTCAGATGCAGCAACGGTGCTGTTTGCTAAATATCCATCCGTCCATCTTTGTCCGCTTATCGGTGGTTGGGTCTCGGGGGGCAGCAGCTCCAGCAGGGGACCCCAAACTTCCCTTTCCCGAGCTACATTAAAGGACAAATCCGGCGCAAAATGAACCTAGGGGTTAATAACACATGTGTACCAAATGCTTTCCAGATTAAAAGATTTACAGAATTAAAATCCAGTCCAGAGTCTCGGCCCTTACAGACAGAAGTTCTCAGATCTTGTTGTCTCGTTGGCATCTTTGCATAAATTACTGCCGCAAAATAGTTTGTTTCATTCGGGTTGTACGGACAGTAAGCGGCTCTATTCACACACGTGGCTCCATCGGACATTACACAGACGTTGTACTTTGGAGCTGGCAGGGTAGAGACTGTTTGATGCTGGGCCAACAAACCAGTGTTTCCTTCCTTTAGTTTAGCAGTGGGGGCAGGTCTGTCTGAACAACGTAGAGGAAACACTGCATACAGCTCCTCTGGGTAATGCTAGATAAGTTTGCTGCAGTGCATGTGCGGAAGGGGCTCAAGTTAAAGGAGGAAATAATTGGAATAAATGAAGAGGAGCAGAGGTTCCCAGGGGGGGCGGCAAAGATCACAGGGGGGGCGCGCAAGTCTTTATCTGGTTTGAGGTTGAGGAAAAAAAAATATTTGCACGTTAAACAAATTATGATAATACACTAGAATATATAATGTATACAAAAGTCTGTATGAAAACTA